>NW_005054567.1:137022-156842 GCF_000277835.1 Geospiza fortis | reverse complement strand
TGGTTCAGCTAGTTCTGCGCTTACACAGCTACTTCCAGCTGGTTACTCAATGATACATGAGCCTAGAGGAGGCATGGGAGGAAAAGCAGCTATACATAGCTATACATTTCAAATCTGACTTCAAATATAGTAAAAGTCTCTTTTCCAGGTAGAAAAAAATTAGTAATTTGTGTATATCGCTTTAGGACAAGAATCCCAATTAAAATATGGAAACTGTGATGATCTGCAGACCTACAAGTACACACCCAGAATTTGGTCAAGCACCTCTTCTCAGAGCTGACTGGGATGCAAATCGACTTGCATAAAATTGTGAATGTTTAGGGACTTTTGAGTCCAGACTGTACCTGTGGTATGTATAATGACTGTAAAAGTCTACCAAATCTTCTCAGAAAAATAAGAATACCTGAGAATATCTTTGACCTAACCTGAGAGGCTTTAATCTAGGAACGTCATGACCTTGACCGGTTAATAGTGCTCTTTAAATCCTGTGAAAAATGACTACCACACATACAACATGATCCTCTGTTGTTAAAGGTTGAGGGTGATTTTGAATCTCAACCTTTTTGCAGGTTTTTTGTGCCAAAAGACAGAGAAGATTCCTTGTTAAATCATTCGCTTCTCTGTAATGGACAAGAACTACAGGTCCTTGAGACGGGACTACTATGGAAGAAAACTCTTTAGATTTTGGAGTTTGCACTGGAACAGATTACCAACAGCTGGTATTCATTGCAAATTATCTTTAGTATATATCTTAAGAGTTTACTATTTGGAAAACCAGTGTAGTCTAGACAGTAAAACATACAAGGACAGCACAAGTGACCTTAAGCATCTGGCCATATCCTACATTACTTTGCAAAATTCCTTTGTGGAACACTCTTAGAAGTGTTTGTGGAGGTGCATGGCTTGATTGTTAACGGCTTCTGCTCTGACACCTGAAAAAACTTTATTTTGTGTATATAATTAAACTTCTTACCGCTGCATGGCAGTAGATGAAATTGGCTGCCTGTTCCAACATCTGGAAATTGAGAACATATAGCTGATAGTTCATAAATTAAGAATAACAAAACCATGGAATGGAACACCCAGGTTTTTTCAAGCAACCACATAGATCAAGACAAAGATGAATCATTTCAACCAGTTTTGCGTGACCTGTGGTACGCCTCATTACAATTAACAAGGACGCATGTGAACTGAAAGATACTGAAAAAATAGCTAATCAAGAACAACTGTACTAAACCAACCTCTAGCTCATTAAAAATGATAGTCCTTTGAGTTTTCTCAATGTTTTAAAGTAAAAGAAGCTATGAGAAGATTCTTTTTTGGGGAAATATATGCAAGGATTTGAGAAACTTCACATGTGAGCACTGCTTATTTTCTGATCATTTGTAGGAGAAAAAAATCTTGGAATTTTAAGATTCCTTTTATAAAGCCAAAGAATTTTGTTCAAACCTTTGGTAAGTTCATGAAAAAGCAGTCTCCAAATTTTTACCAGTTTTTCTCTAGTAATAAACTACAGCCAGTTTACAGGAGAGTGAAAATATTCAGACTTTGCTGCTGAGGAGCAAACCTTTACCCAGTTCCCAATGCTTCTTTGCTGGCAAATCTGACTTCCTAAATCTCACTACAACTGATCCTGTTATTCTCTTCTAAATAATTAAAGTCAATGTGTTGCTACTTTTGCTGACAACTAAGACAATTGTATGAATTCATTAAGTTGAAAAGAGCAGCTCTGGAAAACTGCTTTTAATGAGATAATCTACCTTCATCCTGCATGACTATCATGCCCCTTTAAGAGGAGAAGACTTTCTAAGTGTGAAGGTTATGCATTAATTTCCTGTCCCTTTGAGAAAATGTCCTGTTTTGCCTTACAGGTGCTCAGCAGGGAGAATGCTGACTGCCATTTGCTAGCTCTACACAGCACAGACTGCCCATCAAGCAAGAGATGGAAGTGATGGATGCCAAAGTGGGTGAACCCAGCACACAGTGTTTTGTACCAAACTCCTTTCCAGCACCTCAGTAGGAGCTGACGTGAATGCCTTGCACAGGTTCCATCATCTTCTCTGGCCATTGATCCCAGTATGACTTTTGCACCCAGACTTGCATCTTGGATTGCAGGAAGGAGTTTGACAGCTGATGTGATCATAGAACTAGGTCAAAGGAGGCTAATTCCTCAAGACCTTCTCTAAAACTTTCCAGATGATGGATAGAAGAATAATGTTAGAACAAGTGTTCAACCTATTTGCCTTAATTTTTGTGTGATATGAATCACCTGAAGTAGTCAGATCTATTAGCAGACTAAACATTTAGTTAAATGGAGGTCACCTCTTTAAATCTCTGCGTACAAAATATGCTTTGTCAGACATGCCAATAATCCAAATCCCTTAACTGCAGTAAGCTTAGGTTCATTTCAAATACAAGAATGAAAAAACAAAAATTGATTTTTCTAGACATTAGCATTAAAGAGTAGCCAAAGAATCAAATTTGTTTGAAGTTTGTGTGATAACAATTACAGCACCAGCATCAAGCTTAATCTTTTTTAAAGCCCATTTACATGGAAAATGAATTTATAACAAGCACTTGAGTCCCACAGGATATAATAAATTATTGCTTTCCTTACAGTTTTTGGATGTTTTCTCACCCTTCATTGCCTTTGATATATAACACTCATAACACAAAGCTTCTAATAAGTCACAGAAAGTGTAATTCAATGAAAGAATATATTAAATGCTGTGCCCTACAAGGATATAAAAGGAAAGTATTTTTTGTTTAAAAATGCCTTCCTGTTTTACCAAAAAAATAAAGAATAGTCCCAATAATTACTGGAAATGCCCCCTCAAAGCATAAACTCCTTTTATCTGTCCAAATAGATGCTGAGATCAAAAGGTGAGATGCACGCATTAAGGGTAGATGTTTAGTCAGCAGCTCTTGTTTAGTTTAACAGAGATGTATTCATGAGCATGAGATGAAAAGACCATTTTGCACATGATTACAATCAGTGGTGAAGAGTTCTCATAAATAAGGACTTCCCCTCACACTGCATGGTAAACAGCTGGACTTGTACAAAAACAATTATTAAAATCTTTCCAAGATGCTGGAATGCTACACAGAATAAAATTTTCTGTAGATACTGCCTTTCACCCCTTGTTTTCTGTTTAATTAGCCCTACTGAGATATAGAGATCATTAACACCGTCAGAGAACAATGTTAGTATGCTGGTTTGTGATATGAGGGCATATCACTGAGGAGATAAAAAGCTTCCTATTCCCCTCTAAAACTGACTTCAGTGAGTTATTCTTGTTACACCATGAATTATAACTAGGAAAAAGAAAATAACCTTTGCAGAACAGTTAATCCTTTTGGCAGAAGCAGTGACAGAAGCATTGTCCTTTCCCTAAATCCAAAAGGAGGTTTAAAGGAGAAAAAGGAGACTGTACATTTAATTTCATTGAAAGAGCATATTTATGGGGTGTATTTGTGCTTGAAAATGCTGATTTACAGACATTTATTAAACCAGGAGTTGTTTATTTATCTATATATGGCAGCTGTAAGGAGCAGAGCAGGTCAAAGCTAAGTATTATTTAAACTGATAGCAAATGACATTCCCCTCCCTGAAGTCATTAGAGTTTAAAATAAATGTTCATAGAATAACCTTCTAAATACAATTTATGTGCAGCATAAAGCATTCTATTTTAAGAGAGACATATGGGAAGAATATTGCTAATAAGGTTACATCTACACACAAGGTTACAAGAAGAGATGTCTCTTCCCTGCTCATGCTCTCGGGTGGATGTTAGCCAGCTCTGGCCTGGAGTGACCAGGCTCTGTCAGCATAATATTGTCTTGGTGGCAAAATACTCAGTCTCTTAGCAGAACCTGTTGACCCTGAAGCTATGGGGTTTTTACTAGGCAAGGACTGGATCAAGGCCACGCAGCACATCAAAGAGAACTGAAACAGGAGCTATTCATGTAAGGGTAGATGATAATAAAAGGATTACCTCAACACTGCTTTAATAGAAACCTTGAACCTGTTGCTAACTTTGCAAATAAATGCCTCAAAGCTGTATAACCTTGTCTTTTTGGTACTCTTTTGTAGAAAGGCAATATTCCTCTGGATGTCAAAAAGGATGTCCAAAGGATGTCAAAATAAGTCTTTCCTCCTTTACCTTAATTGAATGATTTTGGACTAGGACCTATCTCTACCTTTACTTCCTTTTATTAAGAGTAGATGCACACAAAGTGTTGTAAGTGTGATAAATCAAGGTTGGGACTGTGCAGAAATATTTGCTTTTTTTTCAGAGATGTGAGAATGGATCTGTTGGTCATTAAGGACAAGTTGTAGCACCTTAGTTCTCCATTACTGTTCACCCCCTACCAATTCTGATTACAGACAAGATTTTTAAAAAGCCACAAAAGCACAGGAAATGCTCAGCTGGAAGGAATTACATTCACACCAGGTGAAAGTAGCCTGTAAAGATCAATTACTCAAGACACTTAGTACAAAGAAATATGTTCCCATGGGGTCAATAGTGCAATACTATAAACAATTATTATTGAGATATACAGTGAACTGAAATCTAAGCTATACTGAACTATCTTTGCTTGGTTAAAAACCTGTTTGCCTAAGATCAAAGCTAATTCTAGCTTTGCAATTTGCTGAATCTGCATCTTTCTTATTTTAGGAAAAAAAAAACTGAAAAAAAGAAAGACGCAGGAAGGGCAGTGACAAAAGAGAAAGGAATACTTCTGCTGGGATCCAGTATATACAGATCAGATCTCTCCTGAAAAGAGCCTAGTGCATAAGAGAATGGAACAGCACTCTGCTGGCTCCCCTAGAGCCATTAATGCAGCGTTAAACTCCCGCATCCAGATCATGGATCTCACTATGCCTGCTCCCCAAACCTGCAGCCCTGCTGCACAGTGTCCCTCCAGCCAGTGCTCCACTGGCCCACATGGCCACAGCTGGACCACTGCTACAGAAGGTCCTGTGAGGCACAGTATAAAAAGCATCACTAAATGCAAAAAACCCTATATCCTCTGCATTTCTCTATTCGCTGGGTGGGTGGCCTTATCTTAGAGGAGACTGGATTGTTTGAACAGGACCTTATCTTTGTGAGACTCTTTGTTGACTGTGCCTGAGGGCTCTACTGTCCTTTAAAAGACTTTTTATGGCACCCAGTCTCTATCTGTCTCCTCCATAATTTTTTCAGGCCTTGAGGTTAGACTCACAGGTCTGTATGTTTCTGGGTTTTCCCTTATACCCTTCTTGTAAATTGGAATAACATGGGCCAGCATTCATACCCCAGATTCCTCAACCTTTGGTAGCTGATGGAGAGAATTCCATAAGATCTCCTCGCTCCTTCAGCTCTCTGGGTTCCATGTGATCAGGTCCCATGGACACATGAACCTTCCCCTGATGTAGCTGGTCTCTGACAAGCTCAGAGTCAAAACAAATGGGGACTCCCTGCTCCCACCTCATGGTCCTTTGGCTCAGAGGATTGGGCAGTCCATGGTCTATCAGGACTGTTAGAAGCTGAGGGAAAAAAGCACGGTCTCATTTTTTGTCTAAACTTACTTCCGTGGATGTGGAACATCCTTGACTGCAAGGAGAGGAGGCAGGAAAAAAGAAACAAAACCAGATGGATTACTCACCTCTTTTTCAAGTTCCTCCTCTACTGAATCCATCATCCTTGTGTGAAATTCTTTTGGAAAACGGCAAACCTTGTTATTGCTTTGGGGAATATATCTCCCTTTTTCCTACCATTTATTCACTTCCTATCTTCTTAACCATCCCCGTGCTCTTGAGATATTTTTGAGGTAGAGAAGCCTTTAGATGCTGACTGTCAGTATTAACATCCAGTCAAAGTTACCTAAGAGATATTTTACATCTGCCCAACAGTGACAGCCTGTTACTTGCCGCCTGAGTGACCCTGTTCCCTTGAGCTGAAAGCAAAGAGGGGTCTGGTGAGAATACTATGGGTTACATATCAAAAGCAAGAATTTGATCCCAATTTAGGAGCAGACAGGCAGGTGGTTATATTTCAATTAGGCCAGCAATACAAAGCTGAGCACTTTGGCATAAATAAAGCATCTGTGTTACCTTTTCTTGCCAGTGCTAAGCACTCTTCTGGGAATTCTTCTAAATCCCATCTGAAGACTTGGAGAAACATCACCAGTGACTTTGGTGAAATTTGCATCAGGCAACTTAATTTGGATATATTTTTTACTTACTAAAATATATTGTTGTTTTTCAGACATTGCCTTGCCCCATACACCTCCAAATCCTAGGAGAATTATTGAAACAAACAGTCTGGGTTCACCAAGGATAGAAAAAAAGAGAGAAGGCCTATTGTGTTTTCATTGTTGTGTGGACCCACCACCAGGACCACTATCTCAGAGACAGTTTGCAGGTGGAAAGATGCCTATGTGTTTCTGCTGAGGCAGATGTGCCTGTATCTAAATTCTATATTAACTCTGATTTTCTTCTTCTGGGACTTAGCTAAGACAGGCTGTAGGTTTCCCTGTATATCAAAAATTTGTAGTCAGACCTAGGTAACCATTTATCTTCACTTAATTTTGTCTAGTAATCATACTTTTTCTCATACATAAAATTATTACGGATCTAGGGCAGCAATTTCAGTTGGACAAATGATGCCTTGCTGTCACAGAGTATATTCATGATTAACATGAACATACCCTCTTTCAGAATTGCATTTTGACTTAAACTTTCATATAGTTATAAGAGTAAAGAGTTCAAAGAGGCTACAAAATCTTTTAGGCATTGCTGACTTTTTAGTAATCCAGTCACTCTTTTTAGTCATAAGAGATTCAATTTAATTTTGCATCTTTCTGCCTGCCAGAAAGCTCTACTTTTAGTCATAATGAATACTAAACCAGATTAAAGCCATAACATAAAGAATATAACAATGCATAATTACTTAAAATGCCCATATTCAGTTGGAGTAATTCACAGTGACAATATGAAATCAAATACTTCAATTAAACTGGTGTGCAAAGTTTTGAATTCGAGCATGTTACAGAAAAAAAAAAAACAACCAAAAAACAAACAATAGAGCAGCAAGACGTCATGAACAAGGTAAATAATTACCTAGCTACTTCAAATCCATGTTAATTTTTTTTTTAAAAATCCCAGAATAAACAAACTAACACAAAAAAAAAGCTTAATGCTGATTCCTTGTAGTAACTACATACCTAGGCAAAGAAAAGACAAATCAACAATACATTAGCAGAACACAGAAAATAATGCAAGATTAATTTGGCTCAATTTCTTCAAAACAGTGGAATACTGGATATTCAAGATGGCATCCCACTTAGTATAATTTGCTTCTTGTGAATGTAGCCCTCAGGAACATACCTACTTTGTTTTACATGAGCACTTTCAAATAAATGAACCCTGAAATATCTTTACCAGAATCTCTGCATTTCAGGATAATTTCATGCTCCACATAATAAAACATTTTACCACTTTTCTACTGCAGAGTGGAGAAACATATACATTTGTGGCTTCAAGCAAGCAGTCTTTAGTATCCTACACACAACATTTAGGTCCCCTGGGTAACAACATTCTTTTGCTGACTTGCTAATCTGCCCCATTATCCAACTTTTGATGCTTTCAGCTGTTTCGTGCAATATATATGGAAGCAGGCCTTTTCAAGGCCACTTAGATTAGTTAGACAGGCTTACTTCTTGCTGGTGGTACACGTGTAACTTTTTTTTTTAATTTAATATTTTTAGTTCTTTAAGGCAGTAATGATAGGAGACTTGCCCTCAACACTAAGCATAGAAACGCAGACTTGGGTTTATTGTGCCCATAAGAATAGATTCTGAAATCTCCGAATATAGATACACATTTATCTCATGTAAACCAGACTCTGTTCTATCTCCTTCTGTGCATCCAGGGCTTGAGTTAGCCTAATATTGATCTAATTTTTACATGAGCAGGGATGATACAAAAAGGCAAGAGTTCTTGACATTGATTTTATGTGGTGTTCTCACTACATAAGTTAAGCACACAAACAAATTTTTTATTCAAGCTAAGACTTCAGCTTTGATTAAATGTTTTTTCTTTGAGTGATTCAGAGTTGAGTAAAATGGTAAGAAAACAGTAAATGCTTTAAAAGGGACTTTGGAGTATCTCAGTTTTTCTTTTATAAATAGCTAAAATAATGACATGAAATAAAAAATGCTCTCCATGTTTTGCAAGATTTGTGCCACTGAGCCTTGATTGTCTGTTTGCAAGGTAGATAAATAGGTATCATTGTCTAAAATATAGAACTGTCCTGTGAAGATTTAAGAACAAATATGCCATACAGCATAGAACAAATTTAAGTAGCTAATGTTTTTCTCTGTTCTCCACTCTTTTGAGACATAAAATATTTCTAGCAACACTCAGAGATACCATAGAAGAAAACACCATAGAGAAACAGCTCTGCTCCCACCACAACAGACTTTCTCTCCTTCTCTCTATCAGACAGAATTGCAGCTACTTACCCATTTTGAATTCCAAAAAAGAAAAAGGGGTGTATGTCTGGAAGTCAAATCCAGGTGAATATTTTAGGGGCCATGTCTGTGATGAAAAAGCTTTAATAATTTTCAGCCAGATATACATGCAGTGAGAAAGTCATCTCCAGGAAAGATAACTTGTAATTTACTTAAAATCCTGCCAATTTACACACTGTGAAATTTAAATGTTTTCTCTTTCCCACTAGTTTACTTTTCCCCAGCTTCTTCTTGTTCTCTTTTTATACAGAAATCACATTAAAATCAATGGGCAATGGCATTTCCAGTCTCATGTTACAGAGAATATGTTTTAAGCCTACACAAAAAAATTTCACAGCACATCAGACACTGCAAATACATCAAAACAGTAAATATAGGCTGAATTCTTACATCTGTTGTAAGGATTTTTGGAAGTGCAATACCAAGCTACTGGGTTGCCGAAGTCTTCAAGGTTTTGCTGTGAGACTGCCCACCTGTCTTAGAAACTGAGCAGCTCCAGGCTGTGCCCCTCTCAGCACAGTGGTGCATCTCTGGAAATGAGGATCAATGGCTGCAGTTTGCCAGCTACTCCAACCTTTTAAATAGGCCCTTGGAGGAGAAGACATTCAATAAATAAATTTTTCAGACATAACGCAACAAGCATCCTTGTTCATCTTCGTATTCTTGCTCTGCTGTGTCCTCATGTTCCACATGAGCTCAAGCAGACTTAAAAACCAGGAGCTATATCCCAATTTTAAACATCTTTAAATAGAAGGGACTTCATTACTTCATCTGTGATCTGACAATGATATAGAACTCCACTTACAAAGATAACAAACATGATTGTTAAAGTGATATTACCTTAAGCCTGTGAGGGAAGGAAACATTCTTAAAAGGAATTTTTTAAACTCATTTTGCCCTTCCATTGTGGTGTTTCAGCACTAGGAAAAGATGAATTAGTATTTATGCAATTCTCTTTAACGAAGTACTTACAACACTCATGAAACTTATACTATGAATCTATTAATCTTAATTATTAGGCAGATTAAGCAATTTTCCAGTGAGAATGTAGAGACCTGGTGTTTTTTCAGTTCCATCTCTATGAGTAAATTGCATTCTGTGCTCATAGGGGCATCT
The DNA here is from genome assembly GCF_000277835.1 of Geospiza fortis. Lineage (NCBI taxonomy): Eukaryota > Metazoa > Chordata > Aves > Passeriformes > Thraupidae > Geospiza > Geospiza fortis. Next base: position 147,209 of record NW_005054567.1, on the reverse strand, counting down.
AGATGTAATGCTGCAGGTTTCACAATATTGCACCTCCTTTCTTTGTATGAATTCAGGGTTCATCCATCCCCTGACCTTTTCATTGACTTCTGCCCATGCACATAGCACCAGCATGGCACATCCCTGCTGGAGTCTGTACAGAAACAGGACATTTCTCTCTGACAATGCAGCATTATGTGTCAGTGACAAAAGGGAAAGTAAAGTGAACCTTACTGAGAAATGATCTATCTATAGCCCCTGTAGCCAGTGGGATTCATAAGACCTCTGTGTGAATCTAGTCCTAGTCCAGAGTTTTATCATTGCTGTTAATATAAAAAAAAAATTTTCATGTCTTTATGTTCTACCCAAGTAATACAATTCTGTTTTAATTGGTGCAATTAGACCATGAGAAGTGACATTAAATAAAATACTATCAGTTCTTTTGCTTTTTTTTTGGGGGGGCGGGGGTGTTAAATCTGTGGAATAGTAAGTTTCTTTTTTGTTTTTATTATTATCACTGAAAAAAATGCCAGCTAACAGTAAGAAAGTTAACATTGCAAAGCTTTCAAACTATTAAAAGCTGAGATTTCTTAACTGCCATTAAGGGCACACTTGCAAAGTAACAGGATTGCATAAGTGAAAAGTCAGCACTACAAGAAAACAACCACACATTTTTTCCATTCCAAAAGGATATCTAGATTGACAAAAATGAGCATTTATGTGAAAGCTAACTATGTATCACCTGGAAGTAAAAGACCATTACTGAGTTTCATACTGTACTTGCAAAATTGTGTTTCCTAACACCAGTGAAATATATTTGGGTTGATTTAGGTCTGGTTTTGGTCTATTTTGTCTTCCTGAGAATTGTCCTAAATACATTTCTCTGACTTTTCCCTTATTTAAAGAGTTGTTCCTGGAAGAATAATGGTTTCACACTTTTCCTGCTTCTTGTTATGAAATGTTTGAAAAGTTCGTATACCTACAACTCTTTTATTGAATAGCTAGTACTGCAAGTAGTCTCAGCAATCTTTTTCTTTTTTTTTATTGGGCATGTTGTCCCTGGCCAGGGAAGTTATCTGACCCTTAGCAGAAAGGAAGGTAACCAACAGGACACCAAGACAGCTGAAAAAGACAAGAACAATTCTTTCAGTTTAAGAGAAGGTTACATGCACATATGTGTACATTGACAGGCAGAGGAACCCGCTTGAAATGTCTCAGAATTATGTTTGCCATCTACACAAAAAAAAATTTAATGGACCTTAACAGAAGAGTAAGAAAGCTGGTTTGATATTTGTCACTTTTCACATCCTCCCACTCAAAGCTAGGAGGATTTGAAGCCTGTGCCAGCACTGCATCCCTAACTTCACCTTCTGATGTGAAAGTGGAGTGACAATACAAGCATATTTCCTGTTTTTACAGTGTGACTTTCAGGGCACAGCAACAGTTCTAATAAAGTTCTCATGGCATTATCATAAGGAGAATTTCCCTAACTGGAAACGTTACTGGGGACTCCCTGAGATGGCTTTTTTTTAGTAGCAGAGGAGACCCTCCTGATCTTTCGGTGCAAATCCTGACAAGCACTAACATGTGAGTTGCTGATTGGTTTGGTGGTTTGGTTGAGAGCAATCATAAATCAGATCTGAAAACAGGACACAGTTCAGTGAGATTTAAATGAGATTCACTATAGCAAATGATAATGATAAAGAGATGGAAGAGAAAGATAATATTTTTTTCCCAACAATGTTACAAAAGGACTTAAAAACCATTACGTTGATCATTCCTAAAGAGGTTTGCAGAAAGCCCTCATCTGCGTTACATCTGCTCATTGCAACGCAAATTGCTTATAAAGTTAATACTTTGCATTTTGATAACTTGCTAATTGAAGAATCCCTTCATCCTTTAAGAATATAAATTATATCTTGATGTTACATGCCTCGTTAGATAACAGGTGTTTGGAGGACAGTTGCTTTAGAGAAACACTCTCTAACTCTTACATAAAAAGTCTTGCTGTCTTGATGTACTCAACTGCTTACATTGTATAAAAGTCCTTCATCTGCTAGTCTGATAAATTGTTCATCAGCATGTAAGAATGATTTCAGTCTAAGCATAAGCTGAACCAGTTTGTTGACTGCTTTGACTCAGTATATTTAATCGCATTATTTCTTTGGTTTCAGGTTTCATGATGTGGCACTAATTGTTCTGAAATGGCTTCATTTTAATTGCTGGTATTTCTGATTTAGTGTTAAATCAAACTGTATTTACATTAGTACAAATAGCAACAGAGTGCAAGACAATGGGACACCTCACCTCAATTACATGAGAAAAATTGTTCCAGAGAAAATTATATAATTATAACTAAACAAATTTTATGAGGTACTTTAATTTCATACATTATTGCATCATGCAAGTTGTTCCTGTGGGTCAGCTAAGCTTTTATTGTCAGTCTTAGATACAATGCATCAATGACAAAAATAGGATAAAATGTTACATGCATGTCCTCTCACAAACCCGCATGACAGGCAGAACAAAATATATGATCAAATCCCATCATTTTAATAACAAAAGAACATTCTGATAAACCTGAATTCTGTGTTGTACTCCAACTAAATTAAGATTTCTCCCTGCATATACTGGGGAAGTGAAACCATATTTCCCATCTATCTTGTGATGAGGAATAAGATAACAAAGAAAGGGAGCTAAGATCCCAAACACAGACAAGTTTTAGCCTTCATTTTTGGAGTAGAGATTTTGAGTGTTGGCTGTGTCCAACACTCACTTTGTGTAGTATGAAGGATCCCATAGAATCTCTATTTTGGCTATATTAGATTAGTGTAATATCACATAATTTTTATTGCATATTATATTTAAGTGTTTATATTTACAATGTGTATTTCAGTGGGATAAAAATTTTAGGTATTTCCTCCTCAGATTCTACCTTCCAATCAGAAGAAAAGCTTTCTACTGCCTGCTATTATTCAGATTAAGCATATTACAGAAGGAACAAAAAAAAAAAAAAAACAAAACCAAGACAATTCAGTGAAATAAAATTTTTTCAACCTTAATGTAATTAAATGCTTTGGCTCTTTTTCCAATTTCTGCAATCATCTCAATGTTTTTATATTAAATTATTTCAAATAAGTTGGTATTGATGATTTATAACACCCAAATGGATTTATTGTAAAGTACATTTAAATGAAAATTAATCAAAGTTTGGGGTGGTTCTCATGTCATGCATGAAAGTCACATTTGTGTTTTAAAATAATCTGAAATAAGAAATGAGAACTTAGCTAATGTTTACAGAGTGCAAAGCATGAATCCAGTTATAAGATCTTAATATTGCAAAGATCATTGAAATTAATTAAATTTCATGGAGCAAGAAATCAAAAGAAGCATTCTAGAAGGAGTGGATATATGGCTTTTCATTTAGAAGGCAGTGTGATATCCTTGTTACACACCCAGTTCTCATTTTTTTAAGAACAGCCTCCAATTGTTCTGTTGTAATTCATACCTGTTTAGTTGGAACAGGTTTTTCTTAGCATAAAAGAAATGAGGTCTTATTTTCTTTCTAAGATAGTCTTCCATATTCCAGTCACATTCAGACATATGCACCTGAGACAGTGCAGAGAGAAACAGCACATCGAAAAACATGTACAGTTCCCTTTCCAGAAGTTCAGGGCTTTTCCAGCCATTTTGTTCCTCTTTATACCATATAGTGGAGAGATACATGTGGGATGCTCAGCACATCTTAATGCAGAATTTGTTGTTGGGCTTTGGATATAGTCTGCTGAGGGGGGAAAAATCAGTCTGGCGTGTAAAAAAGTTCAGTGTTGTTCTACTGGTACAAATCAATATACTGAAATGCCAGGGAAGTATTAGAAAGGGGAAATTTCCCCATTTTAGAGCTAAGACAGAATGAATTTTAAATACTTGTCTCATTTAACTTTTCTTAATTCAAAATTGAATGCATGTAGATCTGAAAGCAAAATTCACAGATTCATTTGTTCATTTTTTTGTCCCTCAGAAGTTCAAAACCAACCTTATAATGGAAGATTCTCTGTTTCATTCAACTAAAAGTTAATTTTCTCTCACTTTAAGGGCCAAGGGGATAAATCAAGGATATTAATTCAACACTATGTATAAACAGATTCCTAACCTCCACTTGGAAAGTGGTTCCCTGTGTAGAGGGGAACTAAAGAAATGTCAAACTTTAATACGCATATGCTGATGCCTTTCAGAAAAGGTGCAGGTGGAAGCTGTCTTGCTAAAATAATGGAAGGGTGAGTATTCAGAGGTCATATTTAATCAAAATTAATGTCAGTGTATGCTTTTCCAAACAGGACATCTGAAAGATGGGACTTCAAAGTTCAAATGATTTCTGTTTTAATTGAGGGAACAGAAGCTGGCAGCACATTAAGGTATAAGAAGTAAGGCATATGAAAGTTTTACCTATACAGTTTTTGTATATCTAATGAACACACCCACCAGGACAAACCATGTTAACCTCATGCAACATGCAACAGTTTCCAAACAGGGAGTCTATCAAAATACTACAAGAAAAAAGCTGGAAATGCTATATATATACATATATGTGTGTGTGTGTGTGTGTGATGTTATGTGCTTAATGATGTTACAAAATTTCACTTACTTTAAAATACTGATTTAAAAATATGAATTCATTGACAAAAAAGTAGAAAATAATTTTTAAAAAATCACTGCTTTCCTAATTATAGCAAGTGTCATTGCAGAGCTGAGTGAAATAATTATGTGTATTCTTAGGATCCACTGACATACAGTATTTTGATGATTTTCCTTTGTCATTCCAAATTAAGGACTTAAACAGTTTATGGACATCTAATCAACTTTTTAGATTGTTGCATTCTCATTGTTGGAAAGGAAAACTTTTTTAACATGCTTAATACTATCATTTTTCATTTGCTTATCTATTAAATAATGGAAAATAAAAAGTTCAGTCACAGTAACTTTCACACCTCTCTGGTTTCATATACAAATTTTCCTGATGTTGTTGTTTGGCCTGTGGTTCCATGGAAGTATTTGATGACTGATGTTAGATTTTGCTTTTCTGAGCTAGTGAAGTAAATTCAGGAGAAAGACCCAACAGTAAAGATGGGAGGCACTGAATTTTTCAAATTTAATTTCAGATATCTATAATTTCAGATATCTATATTAATATAATAAAATCTATATTTTTATATCTATATACAAGAAGTGTCTCCTCTTTTCAGTCATATAATGTAATTCTTATTTAATCTGTAGTAATTTGAGCTGTAGTTTCATAATACAGCAGCTGTCCTGTATCACTCCAGAGGTTCATATTATTGTGTTCTCCCTCCAGCTGCATCTGTGAACAAATGACTTAGAAGGAATGAGAAGGGGCAAATCATGGTGCTCCTCTTTCTAATGCAACTTGCTTCATACTTAATTATATTTTTTTTATTTTGCACAGAGGCTGCCTGAGTTATTAGTACATATATTTGGTAACCATATATTTTTCCCAAGCCTTTAAATAAATTGTTCCTCCTAGAACTTGTGAACTTATGAACTTTACAATAAAACAAACTTGACAGAGAGCACAGCTTGCTATTTTTCTGATTAGGAGGCACCTTTGGTTGTTTTGAACCAGGCTCCTACTAGTATGTTCTGGAGGTGCTCAGAAAATCAATTTGCTTCCCACACAGCATGATGATTTGTTGACTTGCCTTCCAAAAGTCTTCTAATCCCAGCTGGAGAGTACTAGTTTACTCAGCCAGGCATACTGCAGAAGTTGCTTGGTACTTTTTATCATCCTTGTCGTCACTTTCTGAAGTTTCTCCTTTTCAACTAGATTTTCTACTGCTTTTTTTTAAGATGGGGAGATGGGGAGATCATGATTATGCAGACCATTGAAGAGTGAACTGGCAAAATCAAGTCCTCTTGTTCCACTTAATTATTTTCTAAAAATTCTCAACTTTATCCTTGTTTAGATCTGAAAATGGTTTGGATCATGTATTCAACTTTTCATGGAACTATACAGCAAATACACATTTTGAAAATCCCCCCTGTGCTGCAATAAAGTCTTAGATGTGTTTTGAACATTCCACTATTCCATATTAAACAGCACGTTGTAAGACTGTCACAATATTTGTGCACCTCTCTATCACTGTATCTATCCTTACTAATCCTTCTCAGATGAAGAACAAAGACCCACAGGCAGTAGGTGAGACACAGCACTGGCAATGATGTGCATGCACAATGAACAGATTCTCTATTCTGAGTCAGATCTCTATTCTGCTGTTAAGTAACTTGGATTAGGCATTGTCTTTCTTAGCATGTCTGGACCCTCATCAGGCTTAATTCAGTTTAGCAGTGAAATGGTTATACTGTTTCTAGGTTTTCACAGAATACCAAGTTGGAAGGGGACTCAAGGATCATGTGGCCCAGCCTTCCTTGGCAGAAGCCCAGTTTAGACAGCACCTGGTTCAGCCAAATCTTAAAAGTGTCCAGCGTTAGGGAATCCACCATGTCCCTCTGATCATTCCAGTGGATGACTGTTCTCATTGAGAAAAATTCTCCTGTTGTGTCCATATGAGATCACCTCAGGAGTGACTTGAACTCATTACCTCTCAACTTTTCATGTGACTCCTTTAAAAAGGGAGTTTCTATCATCTTTGCAGTCAACCTTTTAAATACTGGAACATACTGATTAGTTTTCCCTTAAGCCTACTTTCCCAGGGCAGAAACCCCCAGTTTTCCCAGCTTTATCCCATATGGCAGGTTTCCGTGTCCTTTGGTCATCTTTGTGATCCTTTTGTGGACCCTTGCCAACCAGTCCACATCTTTTTTTCATGGGCCAAAACTGAACACAGTATTCCAGGTGTAGTTGACAAGTGCTGAGTAGAGTGAGACAATGACTCTATCTCTGCTGGTGGTGTCCTTGTTGATGCAGCTTGGCGTCCCACTGGCTTTCTCTGCCATAGCAGGACTGTTCACTGAGCTTGTTGCCCAAGGACTTCCCGGTCCCTTTCCACAGAGCTGTTCCCCAGACAAGTAGATGCCAGCCTGTGCTTATGTTTTCCCAGGCACATTGCCTTGCACTTGTCCTTGTTGGATCTCCTAAGGGTCTTGTTACTCTTCCAATGTATTCAGGTGTCTCTGCAGGATGGCTGTCCCTTATGGAGTGTCCACATCCCCACTCAGTTTGGAATCAGTAGCAAACTTCATTACTGCACACTTGATCCCATCACTTACTGAGGATACTAGCCAGCTTAGGCTCCAATATTTATCCCTGAGGACTACATTTTTGTGACAGGCTGGCAATTTTTAAAGGAACTTTATATCCTGGGTGCAACCAGGAAGACAGTTCCCCAACCACCTCACCAACCGCATGCCTAGGCTGTAACATATCTGTTTTTCTAGGACTGGCTCTGGGAAACTGCATTGAAAGCCTTGGAGAAATTAATGTGGACAATGTCCACCTCTTGCCCCACACTGACACAGCCGGTTACCTTGTCATAGAGGGAAATTAGTTTGTCAGGCATGATTGGCCATTGGTAAATCCATGCTGACCTTTCCCAGAAATGTTCTTCTTCTCACTTGTAAGACCTCCCAGGAGAAATTGTTCCATAATTTTTCCAGGAAGAGAAGTAAAACGGATGGAACTACAATTGCTGGATTTAAGTCCTTCCTGCAAATAGGGGTGCCTTTGGCTTTCTCATAGGGTTCTGGCTGTTCTCTGATCTCCACAACTTCTCAAAGATTATGGAGTGTAGCCTCATAGTGATGTCAACCAGCTCTCTTAACACCCTGAGGTAGATATTGTCAGGGCCCATTGATTTGCAGGGATCAAGGTTCTGTAAAAGCTCAAATACCAACTCCTACTTCTCTACTGTTAGGTCTGTGTTGGCATCAACCCAGAATATTCTTCCCAATTTCTAAGACCCTATAGTGCTGGCAAAGACAGAAGGAAGTATTAAGAATGTCACACTTTTCAGCATTGTTTGTGGCTAATTCACATCTCCTGTTTGACAGTAGGTCAATACTTTCTTCCTTTTCAGTTTTTTGTTTGAGTACCCGAAGAATCCTTTTGTACATCAAATTTCAATTCAAGCTGAGCTTTTTGTTTTCTAACTGCATCTCTGCACACCCTGGCAATGACCTTGTAGTTCTTTAAGGGTATTTATTTGTATTTCCATCTTGATTCCTGTACAATGATGGACATGCCACTGTTCAAGGCTGGATCAATGAGAAATGGTGCAATGTACCACAACCTCTGTGACAACATAGTGAAGAAGAAGAAGAAAAAGAAAAAAATATTTTGCTCTTGTAATCACAGGCAGAGAAGATCAGGGTGAGAATATGCAAGTGGAACTCGGGAAGTGCCAAGGTTAGTGGAGAAGGAAGGTCAGGAAGTGCTCCAGGCACCAGAGCTGAGGCTCCTCTGTCACAGACATCTTTTATGAAAATCCTTTTCTTAGGATTTTTTCCCACTGAGAAGCTGAGAAGCTACAGCAACAAAATGTAAAAAATGGTTATCTGCTGCTGTGGAATGCATCAGGTGTGCCTGTGATTGGCCCATCTCGAATGTTTACAATTAGTGACCAACCACAGACCAGATAGCTTGGACTCTCTGTCCGAGCCACAGACCTTTGTTATTCATTCCATTCTATGCTTAGCTAGCCTTCTGAGATGAACCTTTTCCTTCTATTTCTTTTTAGTATAGTTATATTGTAATATATATATATATCATAAAATAATAAATCAAGCCTTCTGAACATGGAGTCAACAATTTCATCTCTTCCCTCATCCAAGAGCCCCTGTGACCACGGTCACACTCCTCTGCAGCCTGTGGTGCAGACCATGGTGAAGCAGCTGTGCCCCTGCAGCCCTTGAAGGATCTCAGAGATGCAGAAATCTCCCCACAGCCCATGGAGGAGCCCTGGGCTGGGTCAGGGGGATGCCTGAAAGGAGGCTGTAACCCCATGTGAGACCTGTGGAGAGAGGCCCACATTGAAGCACCCTCCCTTTGAAGGACTGCAGCCCGTGGAAGAACGACCCATGTTGCAGCAGTTCGGCAAGGACTGTGAGATAGAGCCACATTGGAAAAGTTCATGGAGGAACTCTGTCCCCTGGGAGGGGCCCCATGGTGGGCAGGGGAAGGACTTTTCTCCATCAGCAGCCAGAGAAGCCACAAGTGATGAAAATACCATAACCCCCATTTGCTGGGGTAGCAGGTAGAGCTGGAAGGGAGGGAGGGGTGGGGACAAGGTGTTTTTGAGGTCTTATTTTACTTCACGTTATCCTTCTCTGACTTTGTTTGTAATAAATTCAATTAATGTCCCTAATTCTAGCTGGTTTTTCCTGTGACAATATTTGGTGAGTCATCTCTCCCCATCCTTATCTCAACTCATGGACCTTTTCTTATATTTTCTGTATAAGGAGGCAGGAGACTCTGTCCAGTCTGCAGAAGGGAGTGAGAGATGAACTTGGCAGGCACCTGGTATCTAGCCAAGGTCAAACCATTACAACATTCAACGTTTTCCTTAACATAAAGTGCTAGTCCTACACCAATTCCTCCTAGTCCATCTTTTCAAAACAAGTCATGTGACCTGTCCCACCATGTTTCAGCTATTTCTACAATACAGTTCTGTCACAGACATTTCTTTTATGAAAAATCCTCTCTTAGGATTTTACTGCTGAAGCTGAGAAGTTCAGCAACCAGACATAAACAATAGGTTATCTGCTTCTGTGGAATGCAACGGATCAGTTCTGGATTTGCCCAGATTGAATGTTTGAAGATAATAGCCAATCCAGAACTGAGCTCTCTCGGACATAGTCCGAGAGAGCAAGGTTTGTTGAGCATTCTTTACTTTCTATTCTTAGGTAGTTAGCAGCTTCTGGAAACTCTCCTCTTCTTTTTCTTTTTAGTATAGTTATAATAGATGTATATATCATAACTTAATAAATCAAGCCTTCTGATCATGGAGCCCATCTCGTCTCTTCTTTCACCCTGAAAACCTTGTGGCCAACCGGCGACAATTGGTGACCCCTCGTGTTTCTGAGGACATTTATCACTTTGTGAGACCCCAGAGGAGCAGAAGTGGATTCGGGCCAGGAGCTGAAGAACCGAAGATCCAGATTTGGACGGAGTTCACAGCAAGGCTGACCACAAAAAGGACCTTTTGAAGCCTCCAGGAAGATGCCCAGAGAGCCTT
>NW_005054567.1:134827-135422 GCF_000277835.1 Geospiza fortis | reverse complement strand
GTCAGTGGTTTTAGGGAATGGAGGCCTTTGGTCACCCCTTCTGCCAAACTGGCAGCAGGGCGCTGGCCTGTGTTAATGCAGAGCTTGCCTGAGGGGCCTGGCCCCCCAGGGTCTCTCTCAGGCCCCTCTGCTGCTTGCTGTTGTTTCAAAAAAAAAAAAAAAAATTAAATTAATAAAAAAGGGTTGAAATACCTGCAGCAGCAGCTCAAAAAGCATTGAAGGGCCAAAACCTAGCTTCAGCCCAAGTTGTTCAATAAGGGGCTGTGTCAAAGACATTTTAGAAACTTTTTAAAAAATTGTTTGGAACTGTTTGATAACTATTGATGGATTCTCTGCAGCAAGTCTGTTTCAGGACCAAAAGAGACTTTCAGATATGGCAAAGAAGAACATCTTCAGTCTATGGACTTTTTCCTGAAACTCAGCTGTTGGGACTTGGACTTTGTGTTTGCATTGTTTTTGCATTTTCTTATATTGTAAGATTGTTTTAGTGGTATCATAGAATTTTATGTTTTATAGGTGAAGAAATTCCCTGTTCATCCCACAGAAGCACTTGATTGAGTTTGATTGGCAACAGATAACCTGTCAGGTGTTTGTT
>NW_005054567.1:124673-134720 GCF_000277835.1 Geospiza fortis | reverse complement strand
CTGAAGCTGAGAAGTTCAGCAACCAGACATAAACAATAGGTTATCTGCTTCTGTGGAATGCAACGGGTCAGTTCTGGATTGGCCCAGATTGAGTGTTTGGAGATAATAGCCAATCCAGAACTGAGCTCTCTCGGACATAGTCCGAGAGAGCAAGGTTTGTTGATCAATTCTTTACTTTCTATTCTTAGGTAGCTAGCAGCTTCTGGAAACTCTCCTTTTCTTTTTCTTTTTAGTATAGTTATAATAGATGTATATATCATAACTTAATAAATCAAGCCTTCTGATCATGGAGCCCATCTCGTCTCTTCCTTCAATCTGAAAACCTTGTGGCCAACCGGCGACACAGTTCTCTCACAATGTCTGATGTTCCACTTGCTCCAGTTTCTTCCCTAGTCTGAGTGTTTTACTATGAAATCTCTTGAGGTGGCTGGTCTTCTGATGCTCATCCTGGGAGGCAGCTAAGTAGCATTGTTTTGCAGCTCTGGTTTTCCTGGTCTATTCATCAGTTTGTTGCAATATCATGAGTGTTGCCACCGTGGATCCTGTATCCCAAGTCCTTAATTTTAAAACCTGCCTCACCAAGTTTGTCAGTGTGTTGCTAAAGGTTCTTCTGCATCTTCTGTAGAATTGTAGATGCCATCTCTCCCTGACAGTCTACAATCATGGTAGAATGCCCCATTTTCATAAAGACCAAAACCCTCAAAATAGGATTTTGCCACAAAGCCAGAAGCTAGTTTGCATTGCATGTCTATTTCTGACTACACCCACTCCTGCAACTCATAAAACAGAAGAAAAGGCAGCTTGGACACCAACACCTCACTTTCACTCCCCGGGATCTGCAGCTTTTCCTCATATGCCCAAATTCCAGCTTGAAGTATCATTCGTGAAAAAGTAGTAAAGGATAGTAGGCTGTGCTCTGAAGAAGTTGTGGCACCTTCCCAACATCATTTCAGACCTTAGCTCCCAGAAGGCAGAATGCCTCTCACGGCTGCCTGTAAGCTCAGCAGGTGTGGGAGCCTTGGTAACCCTTAACAGAGTCACTCATGAGTACTCCTCATGTATTTTTGCAGTTTTCACTGTGAGCTGCTGTATAGTTTCTCCTTGCAGGTCTTGCTTGTCAGTGTCTACAGCTGTTAAGCTGCAAATCTATTTTTGATTGTAATGCTGGAGGGTTAGGAATGATGCAGAGTCCTGAGTTTGTGGTTATTTTCTCCTAACAGTTTCATGGAACTATACAAATTATATGCCGCTTTGCCAACTCCTATCAAAACATCTAAGGAGTACCAAGGAAGTTGAAGAGGCCTGAAAAAGGTAATCAGATTGTAAATGCCTATCTGAAGAATTTCAGAATTGGTAACAGCATTCACTCATCATGTGATAAATTGCAGATTTTCTCCATCCAGCATCTCAGACAGCCCTCACTTCCACCCTTAGCCCTAGACTCAAATTAAAGAGATAGACACAATATCCTTCAGAGATTTCATATGAGCAAATCTCGCCAATATATATTTGGCACAATATTAGCCTGGCCTCATACAGATTACTTATCACAGTACCCTCACACCTCATGTCAGAAGCTGGAAACTGATGAAACATTGAGATACAACCAGGTTTAGAGAGTTTACAGGAACTCTCTTTTCTGAAGACATGAACTCTTTAATGAAAGTCTTTTCCAGCTCCATAAATTTCAAAGTCAAAATCATTGTCAGAAAAATGTGGGTTTAAGTTCTAGGTAAATTAATAACTTTATATTTTCTAAATAAGAGATCTCACTCACGCTTCTCATAAATGCAACACTTGCAGTTGCCTCAGAGTTTTCCACAGAATATTTAGTAAAATGTGTGTACTCCGTGTTTATTTGCTTTTCTCTGTCGGCCCCTCTTATGCCTTGTGAGGACAAAGGACAGTCCAGAGGGGGATTTTCTCTCTGCAGATTCAAGCATGGACTTCCTTTGTTGAGCAGAGAAAGGGGCATGGGTTTCACAAGGGTGCGAATTTAGAGTTGGTTTTTTTCTATTCAGCAGATTCTGCGCTAATTTAAAAGATTCCTTGCTGTGTTGCCAAAGAGACATACTTCTAGGCTTTAGCCTTTCCCATACTAGCTGTTCTTGGCTTTGATGACTCTTGATTACAGCAGACATTGTGGTGGTCAACCCTGTAAGACTTCACACTAAATCAACACCATCTTTCTCTCAGTCTAGCATAACACACTTCAATGGCTGACCTGGAGCATCTCTTTTCTACTCTAGTTATGAGCTTTCTAGGACAAGGACCATCCTTCTGTCTATGCTGTTTGGCACTCTGCGCAGAGGGCTTTGGGTTCAGTTGCCAAGGCAAAATGCAGGTTAAACAGACACAAGACTCATCAAGGCACCTATCTGCCAAGTCATGCTTTAAAACACATTTTCCCACTATTTCTTACTTGTACTGAGATTTCTGAGATACATATTCAAAATGTGTTTTTGGTTAGCTGGAAGTTTATGTTTCAGAGCTTATTATGGTAGTCTTTTCCCCTGGTTTCCATATGGTTACTCACTTTACCAGCTAGTTTTATTTCATAATAATACTACTTTAGGACAAACTCTATTTCAGAGATTTCATGCTATGTTCATTTTTCAAGCTTCTAGTGCTAAAGACTAACTGACATTGCTAGAGACATTCCAACATGAAGATTTTATTTGAAGTGATGTAGCAAAAAAAAATTTAATCTACTTTTAATCACCTATTGTTCTTGTAAGTAATCATAATTTATTTAGTCCTGATTTCAAATAGGGATGTTACCACATGGAATCCTATGGTTACATTACTACTTCCGATAAATAATGTTCAGAAGCCCTGAAATGCAGCATTTCACTATTCACTACTTTAAAGTGTTTTAGTCTCTCTCTAGAGTTATAGTGAAGATAATTTAATCATTCCTCATTTAAATTTTATTAATCATCCTGCATAACATTTCTTCACTATTGCATTTGAAGCAATGATTCAAGTGTTAAGATAAATGTAATTGGCTAGGAGATCAACCAATAAAGAAGGGGTTTCTTTATGATGAGATGGTGATTTCTGATTCCTTTTTATTTTATGTAACTTTTAATTCCCCTGTAGCACTTTCTTATGCAAGTTTTCTAATCCTAATCTACTGATCTGTCATTTATGATTCATTTCAAATTAATTTTATTGCATGCATCTCATACAAGGGTATGAGAGATAGAAGAGCAGTACAGTGTTTCACAGAGTCATTGGCAGTTTATACTCAGATCTATGTCTCCCTCAAATTGAGTCTTCCTCTCTTTAAACGGGGAGACAAAATTTAAAAATTCTCTGTTAACTGGATTTTAATGCATATTAAAGCTTTTTTTATGTTCTATCTGCTTGCTTTAAAATTCAAGCTTTTATTTGAGCAAACGAGTGAACCCAAATTTCATATTCTTAACATATATGATACAACAGCTCAAGTCACACAAGCGACGAAGCAAAAGGAGTTGAAAAGATGGAGATAAAAAATTGATCTGCAACACTTTGGTCTTGCAGGTCACATTTGAGCAGTAGCAACTCAGGGGCCTGAAAATCAAGGACAGAAAACCTGATTTGCTTCTTGAGAGCTGAGGCAACACTCCACACCAGACAGGGTTCTTCTGCCTCTGAGGGGGCCTTCTGGAACCAAGATAGTTATCTTGTTATTCCTGGGATCCAACAGCATCAAATTATCCTGTTCGCAGAGTAGATTTTTGTTCATTTTCCATCAAAAAAAATCACTTTTCAATCTTTGAAAAAATGCACCTTTTTAAAAAATTAACATGAATATTTCTGTTTCCTATATTTTAAATACTTTTCCAGGCTAAATAAAGTAGAATGCTAATAGGATAGGAAATACTCAGAAAGGAAGAAAAAAAAAGCCTCTGAAAGTATTTGCCTTTGCATATGGGACTCTCTGATTAAAAGAAGCCAAGTACACACCACCTCAGGTAATTTTAGTTATAAAAGCCAGAATCCACAAGTCAGTGATTTCCTTAATGGAAGAGTTTTAATATTTCTTTTGGGAATATCAGGCACTCAAGCACTATTGAAGCAGAATGCCACTTACAGTTTAAGAAAAATTACTGTCAAGTGAATAATGGCTGCTCAAGGCTCATGTTATCTATTTCTGCAATTAGTAGAGAAATCCTGTTGTAAGACTCATTTAAAACATCAGTTTTGCTGCCAGAGGAAAGCAGCAATGTGTGTTGCATTTGGCAGCACCACTGTGCTGTAGTTTAAGACCTGTCAGGCTTACAGTTACAAGGTTTTATTTTGAGAATTGTGCAACCATGAGATATAAATTTTCTCCAAACAAAGTCTGTGTTCAAGATTTCCCCTGAGAAGGAGTTTCCTCTTACTGAAAACGAGTCAGTCAAAGGGGATTTTTTTCTTTTTTTCAAAGTTGTCAAAGGTGATTTTTCTTTTTTAATGTTAAAAATATTAAAACCTTAAATCTAAATTGCAATAGATTAAGCAGATATTCATATTATACATGAAGCAGTGGATATGAGACTTGCCAAACTCTATTTCTCTCAGAGCTAAGTCCTGCACACCCAGTGTAATCTTTCCCACCAGCTCACATGCTATATACATTGAGAATCAGATAAGTCTTTCCACAGTGAAATTTGAATAAAGGCTCAGTGTGTATAGCTGTATTTGCACTCAAGTGAGGACACATGTCCCTGAAAACAGAGTAATTCAAGGACTATCTCCTTTCCGAAGTAGTAGCAGGAAATCTCTCTGCATATACACGTAAAAGCTCTGAGTCCCAGGGAACCTGGTCTAGTATGATAGTTTTAACCTAGAAATTGTATTTGCAAGCGTGTATTCACAACATTTCCATGCTGATAATTCCAACATTTATTGTGCTATAAATCATTCATGGAGGTTGAAAACCTTCATCCCGTTACTTGCCTCTGTGTAAAAAACCAGAAAGCTTTGAATAAATGGACCTCACAACAGAATTGTAGTGGAAAGAGAAAAGAATGTCAGGATGGGGACGTGACACAAAATGCAGTTCCTAATCCATATCCACATGTAGTGCTATGTTAAGGTTTCTGAATCCTCATATGAGCTACACCATTTTCTTCCTTTCCTCCTCCTTGGCGCTGCCCAGATCAAGGCCCATAGGACAAATGTCATGACAAGTACTTCCACCACATTCCTCGTCTGAATGACATAAAGAGAAGAGAACCAGGACATTCTCGTATCACATCAAGTCAAAGCCATGAAGGGATCTACTGTTCCAGAAGTTCAGCCTGAAATACAGTCCTCTGAAAGGAAAATTTGGAAGATCCTGCTATATTCTGTGCATATTTATTTAGATACTTTGTGAGTAAAAGAGGTCTCTGTGGCTTTTACCATAAGCCAGGATGCAGATGCTAGCTTTGCAAACACAATATTTTGCACTTTTAATGATATTTACTATCTGTCTAAGACATACATGGCAAGTAATACCAAATGCTTCGCACTATCAAGAAACACTATGCAAACTGCAATGTTTCTTATGTGACAGTCCTCATAGAAAGAGAAAAAATGTATGTACTAGCACAAGTATGATAAATAAGCCTTAATAATGCACAGAGAACAAAAAATTATGGTACATAAAGTTTTCCTGCTGTCTGGGACAGGAGATTTCCTCTGGAGCAGATTGTCTCCACACTCCATTTTTGTGTAATTTGTCTGGCTCTTTTCTTTGGAGCCTGCACTCAGAAAATTACGTGTATTTCAGGTTTCTTACTGTGGTGATTGGTTTGGTGCTAAATAGCACACATTGTGCAAGCAGATTGGTGAGAAGGAACATTTTTCTGAGATGTAAAATGTGGCCTGGGCATAGAAGAGTGTGCAGTTCATGGTTGTGCAACACTTTTTCAGACATTAACGAGATGTGATGTGACTTTCCCTGGGAGAAAGTCTAACACAATGCAATGTTCCCATCCTATTAACTGGCATTACATAGTTTTAGATTTTCATACAATGATATTCACTGCTCTGGCATCTGCAAATATTGTCTCATGTTAACTTCAATACAAATCAGATATACGTCAAGAAGAAAATCTCAAACAGTACATTTTGTATTTCTAGTATTATGCATTTCAAGTTTTGTTTTTAAAGTTATTACATCATAATCAACACAAACAGTTAAAATCAATACCAAAATTATTTTATAATCCAAGCCCTTATTCTACTGGAATTCTTTCCTTGCCCATTATAAAAAAAGAAATAGGCTTGCTGTTATATTAGTTTCACTTAGAAACTCATGCTTGCAGGGTCATAAATAATTTTAAAATTAAAATATTTTTTCACTTATTCTATGAATTTCAAACTTCTATCACATCTTTGCTTCATGGTAAAAGAAGGAGAAGATATATCAGAATAAGATATATCAGCATAAGTATGAGGCAGCCATGACAGTAAGGGTAAATTTAAGTACTCTAACACATTTAAGAGTTCATCTAGTGGAGGCGTGAGAATAAAACAAGGGCATCAAAAGAAAAATAAATGTATTTTAACCACTCCATTTCTGCAGGGATAAGGAGACTCAAACAGTCTTTTCTCTCATTGTACAAATGCCCTGTTTCCAGCCCTGTTATATAGTTCTTATGAGAAGAGACATTTAATAAATTGATTACAACATAAATCTGAAGTAATATTGTTCCCTCCTCATACCTTCATGAATAGAAATCTTTGGTGCTTTGACTGTGTGCCAGTGAAGTGGAGGGTGTCCAAGACAAATCTGCATTCTCCTACATACCCTAAATATTGCCCTAAGGCATGCACTATTCTTTTTCATTCATTCCTGATATATCTGGTATAAGACTGTAAGTTGAAATAACAACTACTAGGCTCTGCAGAAAAAAATTGTACATTAATGACAGATTATCAGTCCATTAAAACCCTAAGACTATAATTATTTCTGTAGGCTCCAACCTTTCACTTCTTCATTTTGCTCTGGCAGCCAGAAGCAAGTGTAGTTTTTGCTTTTGGAGGCATCCAGTGGAGATCCCCTCCAGAGGACAGAAAACTCACAGGAATCCTTTGTCCTGAATCAAATGCTGCTGGCACAATCTGTGCATCAGCACAGAAGAAGGCCCTGTACACAAATATTCACGCCTCCTTTGAGCAGGTCAAAGCATTACAGCTTTGACATGAAAGCAAGGTCTGAGAGGATTTTTGACAGAAGATTGACAGCTCTCTACTGGCCCCAGCTGATTTGTGGAATTTTTTTGACTCTGTATAGTTGCAGAAGTCACTTTAACCTTGGGGGGTATTGTGGGTTAATAACCATGGATGTCTGTTGCTGCAATTTTGCTTTTTTATTTCGTATTTCTTCCTCACGTGATTTTTTTTTAACACGTCCTTTCCCTGGCAGTAAGCTGATGTATGTTGACAGGTTTAGCTCCACAGTCAGTCAAAAGAATAAATTGCTAGATTGACTATGCACTTGTTTCAAAGATATTCAATTTTTTTATCACTGAAGGAACTAAAATTCACTGTTGTATCTGAGACATTAGTCAACAATATGATCTGAGCCTAGCTTTTTATTTGCATTAGGGTCACAAGCTTATCAGAAAAACAAGGTTACTGAAGTGTGAGTTTGAAGACATATGAAAGTGACACCTGTTTGTGTTACACCCCTCCCAGGCTTCCCATTCTCTTGCTTTGTGAAGCCTTTCCAGTCCAGCAACTTCTAAGAGCATTTCAAAATGTATTCTTCCTCGACAAGTGCTTCTGTTTACAGTAGAGCTTTCAAGAACTGACAGGTATGCCTTAGTGCACTAATTTATTTATCCTATTCATATGCAGAGCTGCACACAGCTTCTTAGTGCTGTCTCAGGTTGAGAACTGAAAGTACACTACAGCCTGTTAGATACTGAATTTGACATGGAGCTATCCGTACCAACTCAGCTTGCAGATCAGGGTCTCCAAGGCAATAGGGCCTGTGATTTGTAGACGGTTTTTCCAGAAGCAGGTTTCCAATAAACCCTGTTTCTTGTAAAATCAAGTTTCAGAATACACCCTGAAACACTACTTTTGATGAAAAAGCAAATTGACTTGCTTGAAGTGTATGAAGCTGCTCAAAGATAATTTTATAAAGGCTTTGTAAAATTAGCCAAGATAATAGCTTTTATAAGAGAAGTTATAGATATAGAATTTAAAATACTTATTTTTAATAATATCATCCCTGACCACAAAATAAGATATCAGTCTTTCCATTAAAAGCAGAGAAAGCAGAGTGTGTACTTTGCTATCTCTAAAACCATAATATGGAATTAAGTTTTCTCAGGGTCCTAGATGTAACAAGCTTACCATTTGTGATAAACTTATCCAGCCATTTGTTGTCTTCATTTCTCTTTCAATTTTATGTTCACAGCATTGCCTGATATTTATTCTGACAGACTCTGAGTTAATGATAAAATTCTCAGAAATGTTAGTAATCCTGATTGACACATAGGCATGCAAATTTCAGATGATATTGACCATGTTTTAGGGCTCACAGTCCAGATATTTCAGTTTGCTCCTGAAAAAGAAAGTAATTCCAAACAATCTCCTCAGGAAGGCTGCAAACAGAACATTAATAAATTACAATACATTGTTTTGGATTATTTCTCTCCCTTGTTGTTGTCTGTAATAGTTTTTGCACACATTTCCTCTTTAGAGGATAATGTCAGGAGAAGCTTAAAAACTCTGCAGGAAGCTCATAAGACCCCCTGCCAAGACCCAAAGCAATGCTCATGGAAAATAAAACCTCTTATTTTATCCTCATTTCTTTCCCCGCCCCATTTCACCCAGTAAAAGCAAGTGAAATAGAAGACAGTGAGAGCAAGACATCCAGTGCAGTGAACAAAGAAAAGCAAGCAGAAAAACATCTGAAGAGCTGATAAAAAAATAGCATGTGTCTCCTGAAACACCCCTGTCCAATTATTTCTAGTGTTTTCTATTATCTGATGTGTTATATGATTTTCTTTTTAATGCTTTATGTATGGTTTCATGCTGTAACCAGTTTAACAATGGCCACATTTTTATTTCCTTGTACTGATCATGGTTTCAGCATATCCAGCGTACTCAGAATCCATCTTCAAGTGTATCTGGAGCTGCAGTATGTCTCCGTAAGCAAATTGATGATGTGCCACATAAACCAGAGAATGAGGAAGGTTTGCAGTGGTAATAGTGTGGTGAGGTAATGTGCTGTAATAACTAAATCTGCTAAAATAAAAGTTCATCTGATTCTTACGTACAATTGCGAGCAGTAAAAACAAACCCTGCTAAACCTATTTCCTTCTCCCACTATCCCTAATAACTGAAAGTCTAGAAAATAATTGTAGAATTTAATACTAATATGAAATATTTTGTTCAACATGGAACAAAATATAATGTGGTCTATTTATGAGTAAGACAGAAAAGCCTGCTTACTACTGTAATTTTTAACTCTTAGTTTCACATGGACTTGCCACAAGTCAAACTAAAATTAATTCAGTGTGGTTTAAGCCCTTTTTCCCAATTTTTGTTTCCCCTGCGTTTTTTTTTTTTTTTTTTTTTTTTTTTTTTGGTTTGGATTTTAGTTTTTTAGTTTTGTTTAATTTTTAGGGGTTTTTTTGTGACTAACAGCATATTTGTTTAGGAGGTAAAAAAAGTTTTCTTCTGCTGTAAAACCAGAGTTTGGGAGAGCAAATGTGGGAAGTTTTCTGCCCTTATTTCCAAGCAAGCTGAACAGGCATCCTGAGGGTGTACAGAACACCGACTTTGCTGTTTTGCTTTTTCCTGTTGTGTCTGCTTGTTACACTGAAGGACAATCAGCCAAACTCAACTCAGTAGTAAGGTAGGCAAGGTAAGTCCCCACTCTGTGTACACTGTCCACTGAATTAATTTACCATTGCTGCAGCCCATAATATCTGCATTCTTTCTTAGCAGGCACTGGAAATGGAGGACATAGAGCATTTCTGGTATGTCCTGTTTTCCCAAAAGATGATCACACTTTCAGTGCAACAGTTCACCCTGTCACACACAGGCAAGTTTGTTTACAAACTCTGC
>NW_005054567.1:74893-124663 GCF_000277835.1 Geospiza fortis | reverse complement strand
CATGGACCCAGTGTCCCAGCAAGGCTGATGTTTGATGCACATAACTCAGGAGTAGAACACTGGTTTTTGTTTAGGGCAAAATATTTACCAACCCTGTGGTAAATCATAGCCACCACAAAATGAAAAGTTAATCTTTGAGAATAACTGAAGTTACCAATATGATCTTTTCAGTCTTCATTTTTTGAATTTTATGGTCTTCTTTATAACCTTCAATGTGTTTGTACCTGCCCTTCCTCCTCCTGTTTTCCCTTCTCTGCTTTTTTCAAACACTAAGCAAGATTTTTCAAACACTAAGCAAGATATCGAGAAAGTACTATTTACTGCTAGAGAGGAATTTTGTACCTAATCTGCTTCTAACCCCCCAGATGCACATTCATTTGTTTGATATACAGTGTTCTGCACATCGTGGCCTGAGAGGAACTGTGCAAAAGTAAACAGCAGTGTGAGACACAAGACCAGACCACCAGGCATTCACAGAGGAGAAGTACCACCCCCTGGAACACCATTCCTTCCTTTGTTTTCCAAAGGCAATCAATCATTTGTCAGTGAAAACCCTCCCACTTTTGCTGATTTTTTTTTCCTTTGCAGAATATATTAGTTAAATCTTCTACTTTGCAGCCAAAGGAAAATCTCTGCCTGAAATGGTGTCCCCAATTGAAACACAAATTTGTCATGCCCATTTAATCCTATAATGCTTATCTGCTTTACCACCTTTGGGGTGTACAGACTTCCACTATCATCAAAGTCCCAAGCCCTCTCTCCTCCGTTTCCCTATTATAATCCTATAAATAAACATTTGAAGAATAAAAAGGACTACTTTCTGTGTGGGTGGGGGAAGGGGCTCCTAGGTGATTTTTGAAAGGACACCACTAAGCTAATCACTCGCCTTGCAGATGTGTGCCCATCTTTTCAGGCTTGCCAAAAATTGCTTTCATTTGTGTGCTTTCATTTTGTGTCAGATTAACCCAACAAAGTGATTTGACAGCCAGATTCAGATCCAAAATGGGCTTGTTTCATAGCCTGCAAACTCAAATTATTCCCAGGCTTTTCATATGTCAGCTGCTGTAAACATGCATGGAGATAACAACAAATATCAGAGGTTTGACTGAGCTGGCATTGCAGCTCTCAGCGCCACTCCTTGAAATGTTTGAAGTTATCTTAGTAACACAACTTCACCTTTTTCCTGAAGAAAAAAAAAAGGCTGAATGCCTTGCAGACTGTTAAAAATCAAAAAGACTTTCCAATGTGATCACTTACATGAAGCTGCTTTAGAGACAAAATTCTGATGGAGGATATTTAACAAATTTAACATAAGAAATTTTGAAAAGCAGTGTATGTTTTCAAACATTTTTGTACACTTCATTTTTCCCATAGATTTCTTCCAAAATCCTGGTTCAAATTTAGTAATTTCAGATATTCTGCAGAGGTGCAATGTCTAAGTTGGAATGCTATCTCAACATGGGCTTAGACAAGATTTTAGAATTTGTGAGATCACTTGTTCCTGTTCACAAGGAATATTGCTGTGTTTCTGATCAAAATTAACATATTTTTGTGTTCTGGGCCCATTTAAAAAAAAAACAAAACAGGAAAGTTCATTCACTAAATTAAAAAATTAAAAACTCTGATTCACTTAAATGATTGCAGGATTGGATTTTTTTTCAAGACACCAATCATCAGTCAAAGATAATCCTAAAAAGTTAAACTGCCACAAGAAAGCTGAATTACACTCTGCCATTATTAGACTGTGAAGAAGCTGATGTGAGAAAAGAACTAAAATAATTGTGCCAGCTTCTTCTTTAAAATGTCTGTTTGTAGTAATTTGAAATGTCTGTGTCTGGAAAGTCTTGCTTGACAAGTAATAAAACTAGTTTTAAAGACTAGTTGAGTTTTTCATAGACTGCTCACTTCCACACAAAAATGCACACATGTACTGTGTAATCTGAGGTTATTTACAGCCTGAGCCTGACTATGAGTCAGGGAAACCAGGACTGTAATACCAGGTAACACTGCATCACACAAACCTGCACTAAATTTCAGGAAGAAGCAAAATCAAAAGCCTTGAGTTTTAATACCTCTTGCAATTTTTTATTTCCCTTTATTACGAACTGTAAGGTAAGCTGATCCGAGAAAACAAGAGAAACAACATGCCGTTTATTCTACAATCTATCAAATTTCCAACCATATTCCTTTGCAACTAACTTAAGATAATTAGTTACCACTAATCATTAGTGAAGAAAGGTATGTCCGTCAGACCGAATGGAACT
Source organism: Geospiza fortis (assembly GCF_000277835.1). Taxonomy (NCBI): domain Eukaryota; kingdom Metazoa; phylum Chordata; class Aves; order Passeriformes; family Thraupidae; genus Geospiza; species Geospiza fortis. The sequence goes on along the minus strand of NW_005054567.1, from coordinate 122,399 downwards.
TCATACACACTTTTTATTGACTGAATGGAAAGAAACTACATAGTATAAAGCCTGCATTCAGTACTTGTCTACAGAAACAAAAAGACACCCCAAAAAGGTCACTGGTCAATAAAGTACAATCCATAGACTTCCAAGGAAAACACTGAAGTTGTGAAAGTTTTTGGTTTTCTTGAACATATTTAAATAATTTTCAAATTGTCAAACCAAGAGGAGTTCCACGTCTTTACTATAAAATTTCATGCCACATGTGCTGGGGTTTTTCTCTGTTAATATTTTTAGTACCCCATCAAAAGCTGAAGCATCAGCAAATACCAGAAACAATGCCATAGTTAACCCCTGCTTGATTAATGGTGCTTCAGCCGCAATGTCAGTTTAAATGGATGTATAAATAGGATGGGGGGGGAACAAGTTCTAAATTAATCTCTAACTTCAAAAGTGTTTAATCTCAGTAAAGTCTATTTCAAATAAAGGTGGCACCTCTGAACAGTCAAGGGATATAATTAATTATTTGTTTCAGGTTTTATAGAAAGAAGCATATGTATGTATAGGAAAGCTGAATTTGTATTTTTTTTTTAAACACTTCTGTCTTCAGCACTTATCTCCATTTGAATGACATTAAATTGAAATCTGGTATGTCAGACCAGATGTGTTTGGTGATTCCTTTATTTTGAAGGGAGGTGATTGGAAGAGGTTTTGAAAAGGTTGTGCTTTTCATTTAAGAAAGCAAAGCCTATAAGTGGGTAAAATTCTTGCAAACGCATGAGTAGTGAGAGAGAAGAGCATTAGATTAAGAATTTGTTCATTCTCCAACATTTTTAACATGATTTTTTTCCCCTGGAATTTTGAAATGCTCCCTTCTGAAAAAGTTAAAATGTATAAAGTGGAAAAATTTAGTATCATGAGGATTCATACTTATCCTTAGTTAGCCTTGTGTGTTACTAATTTCCAGCTCACTTTAATGAAAATGAAAAGATCACAACATATTCAAAATACACCCCTGCAAAGCTAAGGGTGACAGAATATATTAGTGTCCATAGGACGTCTTCATAGTCTGAGGGTCTTGACGCAGCAAAGTCCAAATCTTATTGAGAAATTTTAAAAATTTGCCTCTTGAGTGAGAATTTTGCAATACTTTGGGTATATGTCCTTAGGGGCTGTTTCATAATTTTCTTTTTTTTTTCTTACTGAGCCTAGAGAGAGGGTCTTGTGATATCAGATTTATGGTAAAGCATCTTCTGAGCTTTAGGTCTTTTGGTAAACTTCTATTGTTCTCAAACATACTAAAATCAAAACTGATGTTTCAATACTAACTGAAGAAAGCTTACTGTATAAAAATATGAAGTCAAAAAATTGCAGATGAATGCCCTGCAAAGTGAATCCATCATGGTTCTTAGGGCATTCCGTGGAGAGATCTTCCGTACCAAATCTAGATCACCTGGGGACCCAGAGTGTTGATTCATGTACTTTCTAGTGTTTCCAGTGGTTTCCTTCAGGAAGCTCTTGTTTTAGGGACTACAGAGTCCTCTCATTCTTAACTTGGCCACTTCAACATCTCAGCTTGGCCTCCTGGGACTATCTGGTATCTCTACAATTTCTGCAACCCTAGACAAAAGAAGGTGTTTGCCATCAACATGAATATTCATGCACGTGTCTAGTTACATGGGTTACCCTTTCAATACTTTAATAGTATGCAAACAAGTGGCTAATCTTCAAAATTTTCGAGTGCTTCCTTCAGTAGTCTTGTTCCCCAGAAATGAGGAAGAGGGCAGAAGAAGACCTTACACTCTGGGGTTGTTTGGAAGTCGTTTTGCTTTTCACAGTGTCTCCTATAATAATTTTGTGGTAAAGTCAAGGCTGGAGTTACATGTTCAAGGGACAGAGATATAGATATTGCAAACACAAGGAAAACATTGACAGCCTGGATATTCCATTGGTGTCACCAAAATTTGTATATTAAGGGAAATTTATTAAACAGCCTAAATCTGTATATTCTTCGTTAGGAAAAGTTTCATTTGAATGTGGAATTGTTTTCCTTAATTTGACTATTTCCAAAGATTACATTATTTTTAATTTATTGAAAATGCAAATGTGTAGGTTTTATTAACTGAAGAACAGGTGTTGCTTTTTCCATCTGTGGAGAGATTTTTTCACTTACAGTAAACTGTGACACAGAGACACAGAGCAAACCCACAAAGTCAGGACCAAAGCATGGCTTTTAGTAATTTGTCTGCCTTAGCTACACCTTGCAAGTATTTACAAGAAGATTACACCTCTGGTAGTCTACTTTTCATTAGTGATGTGTATGAAGTTGAATTTATTTTCTTGCCCTAGACAACTCTGTTGTCAGAATCTGTTCCCACTTGAAAAACATTACAGGAGAGTGTGGTGTTTCAGTTGTAATAAAACCTTAATAGATTTATATTATTAATTAAGATAAATCTAACAAAACCTTAATATATTTATCTTAAATAATTTATCCCTTCCAAGATCAAAAATACCAAGAGGGTCTTTGCAAAAATTTCTGGCACACAAGTTTGTCCTGCTGTCTGGCCTGTGTGTTATAGACAGAGAGGTAATGTTAGCTAGGCTGGATTTTTAGGTTTTATGCTGTTGTGTATCTAACACATTTTGTGCTTCTTAATCTACCTATGTCCTAATTTATAGGAGCATTACCTTGATGCAGATGATTTGACCTTCTATCAGTTATTTGTGTCTGCTACACACATTCTCAAATTTCTAAACTCTCTCTCAGAAGCCATCATTTGCAAGTGGTTAGCTTGCTCTCCAGCAACTCCCATGAGAAGGTAGTCTGGAAAAGCATGAGTGTCTCTTGTTTCTTGCAAAAATTAATATTTAAAAAGTCTCATGTTTGCAGTATTACTAGAGGATCCTTTCTAGCAATAATACAAAGGTCGTATCACTGCTTCCTGAACTAGCCAATGAAGTTAAGCTATTTTTTACTTTAATATATTTGTGAATTATCTGTGCTTTTTCAATATATATATTTTAAAATTATTAATTGTCATTACTGGTGCAACAATAATCCTTTGTATATATTGCATTTTCACACTCTAAAACTGTAATATGGTATCTTAGATTAACGCTGACCAACACCAGCCTATCCCAGTGCTTGGAATCCGGGACAGGTGAGAGAAAGCAAGTAGTTCTGCTTCACAACTCTTTTCCTCAGAGGTAGTGGGAGTAAAGAGAATACAGTGGGATTGCCCCTTCCAGAATGTGTTTTTGAGTGTTTTGGCATATGGTAGAGGGTTGGAATGGGTTTCATTGTTGAATTCATTTCAATGGCCACTTAAAAACAATTTTTCCACTTAATTAACTAAAATCTAAGAATCAGTCTGTCCCTCGAGTACACACTGCATGGAGACGGGACTACTCCAAATTCAAAGTCAGCCAGTCTCTTGGAATTACATGATGTAGTAATTAGCAGTTCCACACATCAGTACATCTTTACTCAAAAGAATGCAAGGAGCCTTATCTGGATTGATTGGTCCTACTTACACCATTTTATATGCTGAATTAGAAAAGGGTTCCACATCTTGTGTTTGGGGAATGAAACAAAACATCATTCTATTACCAATTCCCAGACAGAACTTTAAAACCATGATAATAATTAATTTTCTAATACTCTTTAGCTTAAGATGTTAAAAATATATTTCTTTACATAAATCAAATATTACAAAACCTGTTAAACCTGGTTGCAGTGTATTAAAATAATAAAATTTTGAGCTGAAAAACTGATCTTCAGACTAAGGACTGACTGTCCAACCCAGCAATCCATCCTCCCCCCCTACCCCTACCTAGAATACAAGCAATTACAAAGAGATAGCATTCTACCTTAGTCAGCTTTTTCTGGGGAGATAATTTTCCACTTTGTTTTGATAAGAACTTCTCCAAATGGTTCATATTAACACCAGAACTGCTCTGAACTCTGTGTGTATTTGTACAAGCCCAAGACAATTTGTTCACTGAGAGTGCTGACTGAAAGACAGCTTTACTGGTGAGTTAGAGGTGAAGCAGTCACATGAAAGAACCTAATCTGCTGTTTTTGCATTAGACATCCTCCACTGAAACCTCAGAAGTGAAAAAATCCTCAGATTTGAATAAGGGAGCTAGAACTAAGCCACAATAGCAGGCACTTTAAAAGCAAGCTCGCTTTGCTGGGTTCTGCAGACTGACAGATGTGCCAAATTTACCCAAAGCAAGAGACACGTTTGTTCATCTCTTGCCTTCTTAGCCTTTCCCTGATACCTTAACCTCATTTCACGTGTAGATGTATCATCAGCAGCTATAAAAGATTTTACAATCTGTTTGTCTGTAGTCTCCAAGGAATCTTCTGTACGAAGCACTTCATACACAGTGTATAGATTGTCTTTCCTAACAGCAGAACAAAATCAAGGGAATCCAGTTCATCTTCTGATCAAGACACAAGACTATTCATGCAGTAACTTAGGACAGATGTGTTGAAATAAGCGGCAGAATTTGTAGAAATTATGTCTAAACACCACTGAAGAAGGAAGGCCTGCCCAAAATCTGGACTGTGAAAGACGGAGAAAATGATTCTTGAAATGACTCTTTCCATAGACAGCCAACTAGAAATTACTTTGAAGTTTCCTACCAGAGAAAGGAAGAAGCCAGGACTAATAGATTTTATTTTGGTTTTTGATAAAGATTTGTGGCATTTTATGCATTCATATAAATAGGTAATAATATATAAATTTGATAATGTATTAAAGCAAATAAAATTAAAGACATTATTCTTCAGCTACAGGCATGATGCAAATTGCAAGTATTCCCTCATAGGAGTAGAAGCTCAAAGGATTGTAGAAACAGCTCTGCTGTGTAGACCAGGATTTCACTATTAATTGTACCCTCATCAGCTCTCTTCTGAGAAATCATTGAAGCTAGACTGAAAATTAACACACAGAGTCACAAATTCATGTTCATGTGCAAATGCTGAGCAAAGTCAGCTACATGTGGGCTTTTTCTGCAGGATTTCATCCAGAGTAACCCAGACCCAAACAGCAGAGATTTAGGAGAATCCAAAACACAAACTGTGACAAGTAAGTGAGCAGAAAAAAGCCTACATCACTCCTCTGGATAGCCTTCTTAGAGCACAGCTGCAGTGACACAAGCTATTCATAACCCTCATTGTATGTGCTGCCATTGTCAAGGGAATATGATGGTGAATCATATAATCACCCAAGTCATAGCAATGCAAAATCACCTTTTTTGTCTTTCCCAGAGGTTATGTCTTCCCTGCAAACCATCTTTTTGAATCCCTGCTGGCTGCAGGAGAGCTGACATGAATACTTTCAGCTGTGTACAAATTGTTAGGAACGGCTCACGCTCTTGAAAGGTTCCAAATTTAGCAATATGACTCATATATGTGATAATTTAAAATATCTTCATTATTTCTAGTTCATTTCATTCTGAGCTACTATATATAAATATAGTAGCATTAGAGAGATCACTTCTAAAAACTTACTGGCAAAAACCCCCATATATATATATACACATTTAAGATAAGTTGACCACAGAAATGAACTATTTTTCAGCACTGATTAACTGTGAGGAGAGTACCATGTGAAGAACAATGAAAGGCTTTTTTTCATATTACAAAGCAATTCCAAAAACATGAAGCAGGCTTTGGTCTATACTTAAAATTTACTGCATAAACAGGATTTTCAAAATGTCAATACAAGATATTTAAAATATTTCTCCCAGGTTTTGTTTGAAGAAAGGAATGGGTTCCCACAAACTGATTTTTATGCATCCAAGGTGCAATCAACCCTAATATAAAATTAAGAATATTCAGTAACTAACAATGGAACAACAAGAAATACAAGCAAATAAAAATGCAGAATTTTCTTTCAGGCTCATCTTAGGTGTTCAGTCGCCATCAAAGAAGTGATGAGAAAAATACATTATTTCAATGAGGATCTGCCCAACAAAAAAATAAGACCAGAATATCAATAGAAGAAAATTCTATCCCAAGATAACTATACTAAGAAATGTTAAGCAATTTTATGGAAAAGGCACCACTAAATTTTATAGAGTTTTATTCTGCCAGCACATGTTATAGTTCTCTTAAACTTTGAATATTTTAAAGTTCCCTTGGTTTTCATCTAAATTGTTCTCAATTTCTGGTCTCTTGGTTCAGAACTCCAGAAAGGCTTACTACAATTTCTATCAGGATAATAATGAATGTTTTTCATTTTACTGCTTGATATGTCAGTGGCATTAAACAATTTCTGCAATCTCACCTTGAAACACAGAGACATATTAAAATATTAAGATAATGGAACAAGTATCCTGGTCTGTATCGTGTTCAAACTGAGGGGTTTATCCTATTATTATGTCCTCCAGCATGTACTCCCACTAGAAGGGTATAAAGCCCTGTAATTTGTCTTTTACTGAAACTGTTCAAAACACATCTTGCTTTTTATATATTTATAGTTGCCAACGAACTGGTAATGGTGTAGAAAATGAAATTCTCATATACTAATCACAGGTAATGGGCAGTGCTTAAGGTGGCTGTATTCCTGATTGCAGTTTTGTAAGCTCAGAAATGATACTACATCATCTCGTGCTGCTCAGATGTGTCAGCTACTGAACAGATTTTAACTAGGAACAAAAAGCAAAGGATGTTTTGAAATGCAAATTCAGAGCTCATATTTTCCTTCTATGCTTACTATTTAATCTTTCCAAAATGTCTGAATAAAACCACAAAGCATTGCAGCCCTACTTAATTTTGAAGCATCAACATCCTTTAATTTAAAAAGAGTCTCTACTGTTACTTGTTTATGGGAAAGCTACGAAAATATCCATGATAACCACTCACTGAATAAGTTCCAAGCATATAATTTTGCTTCTGTACTTTGAGATGATGAGTAGTCCTTTCTGACTATGGAGAATGTAGTACTATTTAGTGAATATTCTCCTTGTTCAGTTTTCCCTCTTTTAGCATTTACTTCATAATAGCTAGTTAGATTCAGCTTTTTTGTGGGTTGCACTTTTTATGGTTATTGTTGTTCAATTCCATGCCTACTTGCAGCAAATGTGCTCATATAGCATAGATAATTATATGTGATTTTCTCCCTTAATGAATGATAAATAATTTGGCAGTCTTGCCTCATGTATTTTTTCTATTTTGATACAACTCATTATTTGGATTAGGTCTTTTTTAATACAGCTTTGCAAGCAGATCAATTGTGTAGCTTTTAATGCAAGGTACTGCTATTTGTATTAGAGATTTTCATATGATCATTAATTTCTAATACTAATTATTATTTAATGATAATTATATAGTTCTTTTGTGTACAAACTAAATAATTTCTGTTATACAGAAATAATTTTCTGTTATACAGGCAGAAAAACTTCAAAAGAAACAGCAGAAGGCATATTTATAGCAACTAAATAGAATGAAAAGCAGTAGTCAGTTCTAATTTCCATTAGACCCTATTTCTTCTTGTCAACAACCCTTAATGCAAAGAGACACAAGTCAGAGCAGGACAGGACTCAACAAAGACAGAAATATTTATGTAATATTTTCCATTTTCAGATCAGATTGTACTTCAAGGTGTTAGACTTACAAATCTCAGGCAGTTGTTACAGCTTCACACCTTACAAATGAGTGCTTGACAGAAGAGAAATTTTTTAACAAACTGACACCTGCATGTAAAACTGTTTACATGAAAAATCTTTGCTTCTAGTTTTTTTAATTGTTATGAGGAAGCTTAATAATCTGCCAGAAAAGTCAGCAGCTCTGCTTCAGTGCTCTCCAGTGACCATGAATGATGCACAAAGATGTTCAGTGCCACCCAGAACAACCAGACAAAAAAGATAACAATCAGCTTGGCAGTTTTGGTTTTGTGCTCTAGCAATTTTTCTACAAAAGTGGGACACCACAAAATGAGGAGAACAAAGGGGGCAGACTGGTTAATGTAGCTCAGAGGGCTGGTTTATCATGCTACGTTTATTTAGCTGCTGGAAAAGAAAGTTAGACAGGAAAAACAAATACTGAAAGAAGTGGCAGGAGGAAGAAATTAAATAAATGAGCTTCCAGTTCATATTTTGCTTAATAATCTTTGCAAAGATAAATTAATTAATAACAACACTGGGTTCCAATCAAAAGAGAAGATGTTACAGTTAAGGAGTAATATGAGGAAATCATAAAACTAAACCCCAGAAATAAACTATTTGCAAGCAAAATATGTTTATGGAGAAATGGCAAATTTTAAAACAAAATAATAACCAGTGTATAAACATCCATGTGACCACTATACCTGATTTTGATGGTGTGGTTTTCTTTTGTCTGAAGAAACTGAAGCAGATATCAGCATAATTCTGGCAGAAAAAGAAACAAGTCTACAGGTGACAGAGTGGATATGCAGCTGAATAAACCATTGGATTAGAGCACTGCTGTGCAACAGTTTTTATATGTTAAGTCAAGCTGTGTTCCTCAGGCTGAGAAAAGGAAATTCCACATGTATCTGCTTGGGACCACCACTGGAGTAAAACATTTAGGTATGACAAGGTCAAGAAAGAGTCAGGGGGAAAAAAAAGCAGGAATAACAGTTAAGTACTTGACCAACTAAAGGTTAAAACTTCTTTCTTCTGGTAGCTAAGTTTAAAGGAGGATTTCCCACAGTGGAAATGAATGAGATCAGCATGGAAAAGGGAGAAAAATATCAAGCCTACAAATCCAATTAGAATTAAACCCAGCATTCCATTGCCAACAGCCAAAATTAGCTACCTTTGAAAGAACCCATATCTATTCTACGTATATTGTATAAGCACGACATGGTTGCAAAACATATCCAGGAGAAGGAAGGTACATGAAATGGTGAACAGTTCCAGCATCAGGCACCCAGCACAGTAACGCAAAATGCATTTCAGATGGAGCTGTAGGCTTAGTGCACGTGGGATTTTCTCTGTTCCAACTCTGCAGTAACTTCTTCTTTAAAAATTGACGTAAATAGGAAAATATGCTGTCTAATATGGAAGATTATATACATCCAGAATAGCAGATATGATAAATTCACTGTTCAAACACAATAGCACAGTTTACATGGGAGCCTTTTGGAGACCACTGACCTCATACATGGCCTTACAGAAAAGTCTCCTGAGTGCCCAGAAGAACCCTAAGGCATCAGGTCATTGCAGAACACATTAATCTTAGCGAACCTCAGGAAGAGCAGATAGGCAATACATGAACCAAATGGCTGAGGAAAAAAAGGATGGTTGAGATGGAGAGGAGAAAGTGAGAAAAGACATACATTTTGAGTCCTACTTTCTACAGCAATTTTGTTTCCTTACTGTTAGGAGTTGAAACTCTTTATAATCACAACTTCTACCTTGTCCTGAAATCTGGAACATTTTTAAAGAAAAAGCCATCTTATGCATATCGTTGGCCTTCTGCAAGACTGATGTTATGTCTATCTGCCCACAGAACTTCAGGAAGGACAGCCCTAGTTTTGCATGACCTATTGGTGTCCATACAACAGATTTCATTATTATAAAAATAATTCTTATAAATGTCATCATTCTGTTTGTATAAAATAAGTTTACCACCACTTTTGCTTTTGATAAGCAATTGATATCTTTCAAAATTATTGCCTTTTTTTAATATCTGAGACTGAAGTGTGGACTGAGGATTGTGGTAAAAACAACTAGGAACAAATGTGTTCAAATAATTTTGTATTTGGTATAATAATGCTGTGGGATATTCAAAAGCAATATGTGTTTTCATTACAAACCAGGAAGTACAGATGAGTTTAGACTGTTTCTGTCACTTCAATGAATTGAGCAGATGGATTCACTACTTTCAAAGGTAGTATTGTTAAAGGTCTATAAAATATGATGTGTTCCATTCAGCGTCACCACTTGTTCTGTCTAGCCTATGTGTCTCATGCAATCTTGCAGATCTCCAATCCCAATTCTTTTAGGAAAAGCCTTTCCCCCTGCCTCTCTCCTTGTCTTTTATACAGCCTACCAGAAGACAATGTGTTTCTGCAATATTTCGCTACAGTAGCTTGTAAGAACTCTTTGCCACAGCTGCCAAAAGCTTCACGGCACCTCAAGCAGCTGAGCACTGATTTTGATTGAAGCATCACACTGCAACAGCAGCTGCTGGGGCTCCTTTACCTCCAGTCCTGACCTGACATTAACCCTGGGACAAGAACACAGTAAGGCCACTCACATTTTCTGTGATGCATTAAAAACAAAGCAGAATGTAGGAGGCAATAACCAGGCCAGAACACAATGCTTTCAGGCAACATTTAAGGAATCCTTGGATCTTGTGCCAGCTCTCTGCACAATAGCAATTTTTCATTTAGCTTATAAAAAAAAGAAAGAAAAATGAAGATTTAAAAAAAGTGAATGTATTCTGTTTCTGAGATATAACTTTTCACACTTAAAAGCAGAAGAGTATGAAATGGTGTTTATTGTACCAGAATGAATCCTTTATCCTCTGCAAGTCTTAAATATTTAGGTCATCATTTCTTAATCTCAGAAAAGTTTTTGCAAGTTGTGGGTTATAATCTACCTAACAATAAAGAGGAGTTCTACCCCTATTCACAGACAGCTTTTATGTTACAGAGGAAGACAAATAGGGGAAGAAAAACAAATCCAAACCAGAACTGGCATATAACCTGTGAGATTAAAATTAAAGCTGGCCTGTTCTGTCTACTAACCAAGCAGATTTAAAGGGAACAGACTCTGTCTTTCAAGATGAAACAGTTATGTTTTTTAAGAATGACACTCTAGAAAATGCATCAGGAAAATCATGGCACAAAGGCTTTTTGACATTTTGTTCTGTAGGAAGATTTTCTCTTCTCTTATTTTACACAGAAAATCAGGCTTCAATTTTTAACACACAGGATACAGAAGGACAAGTCTGGGCACATTTTTGACTCAGAGCTTTGAACTCATAATTTTTGTAACATTGGAAACAGGTCAATTGATTTTTATTTCAGGGAGAACCTGGTTCCAAATCACCATCTTTGAACAAGTTTGTTGCTATTATTTTTATATTGTACAACTTTTTTCCTTTTTTTAAATGTAATTTTCCACCTACTACACAGAAGTCTTCATAATACTGAGAAGCCCTTGTTCTTAGAGTGCGTTTCAAGTTCGAAGGCTTTCCAGCATGTTTTACTGCACTGAAAATGTCTTTCTTTAAAGATTGCATGTCATTGTTAGCAATGTGACCTTGGGAAATTTTCTGTGGCTGAAAAAAGGTACTTCTTGAAAGATTGGAATGGAATTCCTGCACACGTATCCATAACGTTTTCAGACTCCCAGACATGGAGAAAATAAAACTTTGACAAACACTTGCCTTTCACAGTCCAGGATTTTATTATCACATAATTTCTCTGGGTTTTCAAAAAATACCTGAGTGTATATATGGCATGTGGTTTTAAACCTCTGTGCCTTATGCAAAGAGGAACAAGTGAAAGAAAGGCGAAGTCTCAGCACTTGTGCTTGACAGAAACAATGGCCATTGCTTGGTGTGTTTGCATGACTGCTGACTACTCCTGGTGAGAGCAAAAATATTCAGATATTCAGGAGAAAGACATCCAACATTTTAGGTCTAGGAAGTTAGTAAATCGCACTCAGAGTGTGCGTCTTCCCAGAACGACTCTTCATAGCTCAAGTACATTGAAAGCGTCAGGAAGAATGCCTTTTCATAAGCCAGAGAAAAAAAGAAATTTTAGCCTCTAAAGACTGCAGAAATTATTTCTGCCAAAATATAATGGTAGCCTAACTGAGGCACACTTTGTTATTTTATAGCATGCTACTAATTAATTAAGTGCTCTACCTCATGATTTTCCTCATGTATTTACTTTATATTTCAAGAGTTTAGCACCTTAAGTTTTCTTTTTTTTTTATTTAATCATGAAGTCACATTTGAATATATACATATACATATATATATATGTGACCTTCTTGAAAACTCCAGAAGAATATTCTCAGAAATCCACTTAAAATGTAGATTTTCAATTAAATAATTCAAATTCAAATCAAACTTTCATACAGAGGTGCAATAAATAATTGGTCATTAATTTCTATTTCCCTACCAGACCATATTTTTCAAAGTTTTTTTATCTGAAAGAGGATATGCAAAAAAAAGACATCTCAGATGCAAACAGAAACAAAATAAATTATAGATACACACATGTTGCCTCACCATTCCTAGACTTAGCAAAAAACCCAAACTGATTTGCTCAAGCATATAAAAAGGGTAGGGTTTTGTCACAAAGTCTTGAGATTCTAAGAGAATATACACAGCAATCAAACAAAAATACTGCTAACAAAATTGTGCCCTTAATCCATACCCTTAAAACAGCCTCAGTCTACCCTGTAATCTGTAAAGAAAGGGTTTAGTTGAATGAATCTTTCTATTTATTGCAGCCATCATTTGATCCTTCCTCCTGCATCTTAAACGAGTAGTTTTACCTTCTCAATTTGGCCTTCTAGCTGTTGAAAATATAACACAAATAAACCAGATAACAAGCAAGATAGATAAATAATGCACTCAAAATGAGATGGAACACAAAAGTTGCAGGAAGAAAACATAGCTGACAAGAATCAAAAAGCTCTGAAAATACTTTTTTTTAGTCAGGGAGAGAAAATGTTCCTTTTCCATCCCTTTCAAGAAAATGCAATTTTAATGTACTGAGCTGCAATGGAGTACAAGACCTCAATTAATTATAGTTTCCCATGGATTTGGTATATTCAGAAGCTAACTGATATAAATTGATTTTTCAAGTGGTTGTTTACTGGTGGATGATTTTTTTTCTTTTGTCACATCTAGAATATCTACTCTCAGAGAAAACTGTTGTTTCTATTCTCTGATCAGTCTTTATCCTTTAAGATGAACAATTGCTCTCCCATATAAACTAGAGAAACTATAGTTTTCCAATTCAAGAAAAAAACCTCTCTCTCTCCTGCCAATTTCAGTCTCCAAATGGCAAAGCAATGTAGTGGTGAATCCACACAGACCCTAGAAAAGGTTTTTTGGATGAAATACATTAAACTTGGGAAAAGACAGACAGGATAGACTAAGCACTGGCATTCCCCAAGCAATGATTAACAGTGAATATTTGTAACAACAACAGCAACAACAAAAAGCTTAAGCTACACTAAACCAAGAAATTGTGGCAAAATATGAAAACAAAACCCAAAAACAAACCAACCAAAAACCCAAGTGCCTCAGGAAGTCACAAGGAGCTTCTCTGTGGAAATCTTCCCCTACCACTCAGATGGCCCCCAAGATCACTATTTGATGAAGGCTACTCCTTTGACCTTAAGAGAAGCAGTTCAAGGCACAGCCCAGGGAAATTTTCTCTCCTTTAAATTATATGTGTTCAAATAACACTACCACTCTTCAAGATAAAAGTAAACGTAACCGTTTCCCTCAATACTTTTCACTGTCACGTTTGATGGATTGAAATAAGTTTTTTGTGGGGCTTAATGCAGGTTACACTTGAGGAAATCATGTCATATAATCATGATGTAATTACAAATCAGTACATGCACTTCATCTGTTTGCTTGCGCAATGGAGTACAATGTAGGCACATTTCTGATTCATTACATCTTCTTCCATCCCCATCAGGAGCAGAAATAATTTTGCAGGCCTAATTACATGGTTCCTCCTCAGCAAAGACCAAAGATGCAGAGAGACAGAGGAAAGCAAGAGTCACAACAGTCAGCCAATTCCCAAAAATAATATTAATTTTGAGAATGATAAGCTATAGGAATCAATTTCATTTATGCAACTTTCAAGAGAAAATTGTTTTATATTCTCTGTAATTCCTTGAGAAATTACATATTTTATATGCATGTGTTCATATATAACTCTATCCCTCTCTTTCTGTACATATATACTATATAAATTACACAAACATATTGAAACACTTTGAGAAAATTTGTTCATATAATCTTCTACTTCAGGAATGTCATGGCAGCAAGTTTTTAATTAGGATAGGAACATTAGTAAGTTATGTGTTTCCTTGACAAAATCCATCAGATCAGTGCTTCACATGCAAAGACTTCCAGTGTTTAGGTAGTGACAGATTAACACAAAGCTAAGATAAATACCATGGTTTTATGGTTTACAAATAACCAAGTTATTTGTACTTGTACTGTGAAGATTTCTAACCAATTTCTGTGCATAAATGTACTTTAGGTTTTCAGCAGAATAACCTTCAAAATTTTAAAATGTGTTTTTTCACAGAATACTTAAGGAGTTCAGATTTTATATGCCTCTTTTTTCCTTTTAATTTCACAGAACTATAAAATCATTAAGGTTGGAAAAAACCTTCAAGATCATCAAAGCCAACCACAACAAAACACCACCATGCCAAAAAAGACCATGTCACTAAAGCCCCTCATCCAGTCATTTCTTGAACAGCTGTTGTTTAATATGGTGGGTGCACCTCCCTGGGAAGCCCATTCCAATGCTTAACCACCCCACAAGTGAGAAAAGCCTTCTTGATATCCAGATGGAACCTCCCCTGACACACAGCCTGAGACTGTCCTCTTGTCCTGTCACTGATTGCCTGGAAGAAGAGACCATCCCCACCTGGCTACAGCCTCCTTTCAGGCAGTTGCACAGAGTCCTGAGCATCCTTTGCTCCAGACTAGACAACCCCATCTCCTGCAGCTGCTCCTCGTAGGTCTTGTACTCCAGACTCTTCTCCAGCTCCATTGCCTTTCTCTGGACACTCTCCAGCACCTCAATGCCCTTGTTCCCAGGGCCCCATCCCTGGACACAGCCCCCTAGCTGTATCCTCACCTGTGCCCAGTACAGGGGGACAGTCACTGCCTGCTCCTGCTGGCCACACTACTGTGGACACAGGTCAGGATGCCATTGGCCTTCTTGGCAACCTGGGCACAGCTGGCTCATGTTCAGCTGCCATTGACCAGCATCCCCAGGTTCTTTTCCATCAATATCTTTGCCCTTTCTCAAGCCTTTAGCACTGCCTGGGGTTCTTGTGACCCAAACTTCTGACCCAGCACTTCCCCTTGTTGAATCTCACATAACTGGCCTTGCCCATCAATCCAGCCTGTCCAGATCCCTCTGCAGATCCTTCCTACCTTCCAGCAGACTAACACTCCCACTTGTGTCATCTGAAAACTTACTCAGGGGACGCTTGAACCCCTCGTCCAGATCACTGATAAAGATATTAGAGTCCTGGTCCCTGTACTGAGCCGTGGGGAACACCACTGCTGACCAGCCTCCAACTGGATGTAACTCCATTCACCTTCACTCTCTGAGCCTGGCCATCCAGACAGATTCTAAACCAGAGTGCCCCTGTCCAAGCCACAAGCTGCCAGTAGGACTTCACCTGCTTTCAAAAGACCCATGTTCCTCAAGCAATCAGCTATCATCTAAATAAAGACCTTTCTCATCTAAAAAATTGTTTCAGTAAAGGAAATTTTGTAGTGCAATATGTTATTGAACACACTAATAGAAATCCAAGAAAATCTCTGCAGTTTTAATTTCCTAATCAATGTTTCTTGCCTAGAAAACCATTTATAACAAAGATTAATCCATGAAAGAAAATCTTAGGGTACTTTTATCTAGGATCCATACACTACTCTTAAAATCCAAACTGCATGCACTAAAGAAATATACAGTTTCCAGCTGGTCATCTAAAAGAAAATAGCACAGGTTCTTGTCACAGTGTACAGTATTAATTGTCTTATTTCTTGTAATTACTTCAACCTGGAAAAAAAGTGTTCTTCCTGTCTAAATAGAGGGCAATGGGAGATGAAGTTATGCAGACTACTCATCAGTCATTTTTACGGGGATCTGACAATTGTTACACAAACAAGGAAGTATTTTTATTTAGTTTTTGTAGTAATCTTAATAAAGGATTTTATCAATGGTCTCTCTGTTTGAGAGCAAAAGCAAGCCCATTTCCATGCACCAAATTATATGGTATTCATAATAATTCTCATCCATTCACACATCAAAAAACAAAGTAATAAAAGGCCAGGCGTATCATACAGGCATAAAATAATACACTGTGATGAAACAGGAGCTGACATTTTTGACACCACTAACACCACATAGATAATGCAAAGAAGGAAAAATCATGACAGGAAATAGGTTTAAGAATATGTAACACTGTGCCTTGAAAGAATAGCTGTTTAAAAATTAAAAAAACAGTAACATGCTTATGTAGATCTTTATAATTCTTTCATACTACCGAACAGTGACCAAACCTGCCTGATACCTTTGCATGGAAAATAAAACCAACATGCAATACACATTGTTGCTACCATAAAGAATATGGAATTTTCTATATTTGAACTCATTTCTTACATTCATCTCTAATTTCCTACATTTTAAAGCCCCTTTTGCTTTGCAAGTTATTCATGACACATATATTTTATAAGAATCATATTTTGCAAAGGAATTAAAGGATGCAAGTTTCTTCAGTCATTTACCAAGGTTCTTGAATAAATACAAATGGACTTAAAGGAGTTTCTGCACCTGACAGATGCTTGGTCTCTACTCAAATCGTCACTTGTCTTTCATATCGTACAGAAACAGAAGGACATCAAAAAAAGTCTAACTATATGACAGAATTTGTTTTTCCTCTAGGAGGTTGGTTGGTATCCTGTTATCAGACAAAAATCTAATAACTCTAAAAATAAATAATAACCTAAAATAAATCTACAAACTTGAAAGTGTCTATAGAAATAAAACTTTTATAGCACAGTAAAAGATAAAATATAAAGATAGCTGTCATTGTTCTGTGGAGTATTATCACTGATGATTTATATCCAGAAAATTTTTCAAGACTGAGAGTATTTCACAAGTATGATTTTGAAATATACATGATAAATAAATCTAAAAACTGGTATCTGCATTACCAACAATATGTACTGCTGAATGTTCACTTTCTTTATATGTAAAGACATATAGATATACACAATTGTACCTCTGCATAGGGTTAAAAATCTTCCTACTTTGGAACATCATCACTTTTTTACAATGAAGACTTCATAAACTGAATTAGCTTTGACCTCAGTATCTGGAGTAAGGACAACTTCACAGACATAGAAATAAAGGTTGCAAAACCTTTCTCAGGAGGTGAAAACAGTTTTTTGTCTCCATTTAACTTCAGGCATAATACTTTTAATACCAAGTCTAGCAATGGAAGGGTGGCCTTACGTGATTTTTTTAAAAGCCTGTTCACACATAGACTTCTCAGAAAAAAATGCTACACACTAATTGTTTACTTTTGCTGACTTGTAGCATCTACACGTGCTTGTGAAAAGCAAAGAGAACTGAAATCGTATATGGGAATTCTTTCCTTATTTTCAACTTCCCTCATGCCTTCTGCTGACTCTATAAAGTCTGAAAACCTCTTCTCAAAACTGCTTGATGTGAACAAAAAGCTTGGTTAAACCAGTATTGCTTAAATGCCTGAAAGGCTGAGAGTTCATTCTGAAACAGGAGTAACACCAACAATTTCTTTACAAATGTGTCCGCTATCCAACATGGTATAATAATAATCTTTGTGTCAATAGCTGCTACTGCAGAATGCCTGGTAAATATTGAATCTCTGATCGGTTTCATACATTAGATATTTTGTCTTGGGTTTGATATTTAAGCCTGATATTAAAAGATTGGTAATTTCTAGGCTATGCTTGTAGGCAGATGTGAGTCATTACAATAGAGTAGCAGAAATATAAACCAAATATACATTAGCAGAGTGCAGGTAAATATAACTGCCCCATTTTTACTCTAATTGTTTTTGTTGTTGTAGTAAAATATGATAATTTAATTGAAAAAGAAAAAAGACAAAATTTCTGCATTGGGAAGATTAAAGAAGGAATAAAAAGTCAAAATATAAAAAGAGAAAAACCTGAAATTTTTATGAAGTGCTCTTCATAAAAGAGTGAGTAAGGAGACCAAGCACTCCTTGAAGGTGGCTTCTGCGACTACTTCCTACAGACATATTTTTTGATCTCTCATAATTCACATTAGAAATTTCAAATTTAAAGCAATTTTACAAAAACTGATAAAAAAATATGTGGCTTGCCTGCTGTGGGACCACCTCACGGCCTTCCCTGCTGAAGCACCTTCAAAATAGGGAAGCCTCACTTGAATAATTTTTTAACTATAAATTGAATGGGGTTGAGACTTAAGAGATGGGACGTTTCCCTGCAACACAGGAAGATCCCAGCATAAGGTTATCCTGTGTGAATCTGTCCCAGTATTAGTTTTCCACCTTTGACTGTAAAGAAAATTTGATAATGACTTGATAAATTTCTTATTTTGGCTGTATTAGAAATCTCAAAAGTCACTGAAGAATCTTTACTCCCTTCCTACCTCTCCAGTATTAACACAACTACTGCCTTTTACCACAGCTTTTTATTATAATCATGGAAAAAAATATTTTTGAAGGATGAAATAAATTAATCAATATTCTAGATTAACTGTATCTTTGATGGTATTTCAAGATCATGTTTCTTTTGAAATGCTGTGGTGAAGGTTTTTTCTTGGACATACCATGGAATCACTTTGAGACAACAGAAAAAACATCCAGTGGAAAAGCAGCAAAAGGGTCACTGGTGTTGACAAAACAACTTAAACTCTTGTACTCAGTTGTACCTTCCAGTGAGGATCTGTCTCATCGTCTTTTCAGTGTGTATATCAGTTAATGAAGTAGACACAATATGCTTTTGACAGTCTTGAGTCTTGGAAAGCAAAAGAAAAATGCTAAGAGAACTTGTGCTTGTGACTGCTGCCACTATTAAACTCTGCTCAATATCTCTGGGGAAGGTAAGAGAACTGTTGACTGAGCATTGCAGAAAATAGGCTGACATCTCATGTTATAAGGTGCAGTCTGAAAGTATTCTTCAAACATAAAGCAGAAAACCATTCACTGACGTCTGTGATCCTCTATGACTAAGTGAAAAGCAGCCAGAGAGGTACTAGAGCTTGTATTTGCTAGCTCTGTGCATTTAATAGTACTCAGAAAACAAGTGTTCTGACCGATGTTTCCTAATGTCAAACTGATCTCCCTGGAGTTTTCTGCTAATGGCACACAAAGGACACAATTCTCCCTACTGCAAGTGGAATAATGAAGTGTATTCATGGAGTTAAAAGACCAGCAAGCCTGGTAAATCTGTTCCTTGACTACCTGGACAGAACACAACAGATGTGCAATGAATAGACAATGCAGAGAACCAAAGTGGAGCATTGGTAATATGTTGCTGTGGGGAAAAAAAAGGCAATTCTCCAGATTTCTCAAAACCTGAAATTCCAGTGTCCTCTCTTGAAACATTAACTAGGGACTGTGACTGCCATCTGTGCCTCATTACCAATAAAGATATACAACCCCTTTATCACTGAGGACTGACAGTTTGGGAACACAGCACAACAAAAGAGAATGCAATCACAAGTGACATTCTCAGCTACAAGGA
Source organism: Geospiza fortis (assembly GCF_000277835.1). NCBI lineage: Eukaryota > Metazoa > Chordata > Aves > Passeriformes > Thraupidae > Geospiza > Geospiza fortis. The sequence continues at coordinate 102,925 of NW_005054567.1, read as the reverse complement.
AAAACCACTCAGCACTTCCCATTTTTCAGGAGGAAAACCCCAGCATCACTAGAAATACGCAGACACTATGAGCAAAAGCTATTAATAATAACATCCCTTTTTATTACAATATGATTCTCAGCTGACTGCAGGTTCAAATTTTAGATCAGCCTTCTATTTTGTACATTATAATTTTTTTCTAAAGACTTTAGAGAAATTCAACTTCACACACCAGATAGATCAATACACATAAATATACCATATGCTAAGAAACATTTCCAGCTGTTGGAAAAATTATTTGCTTAAAACTGAAAAATCCTGAATATTGCTATTTAGCAAATAGTTTGAAAGTGCTAAAGAATTTTATTGTGATTTAAATGCATATAATAATCACTTTTTCAAACGTGTCAAGGCAACTATATACCAAGGGATTTTCTGGTCTTCCAGTACTTCACACAAATTTTGAAAGCAGCCTCTGCAAATAAGCATTTGAGATGTATAATATAATTCTTAGGGAAAAAATACCCACTGTATCTGTTCCAAAGTGAAATATAAAAGGGCTCTCTCAGCACCTACGCAGATTAAAGCACTGGTGGCCAGTGAAGTAAAGATGACAGAGAAAAAGATGGACTGACGACATATATTGCAGCTCAAAATGACGCTTGCAGGACAAAAGCCAATACTTTGCTGAAAGCAAGGCCTTATAATTTCCAGTAAATAAACACATGATTAGAGCAGAATAAATAAGAGTCATCCGTTGCCTCCATAGTTTTGGAATGACATAATTACAACCAATTAAAGGAAATGCATGCTATAGTCAAAGAGAGCTTTATCAGCAGCCCTGCCCAAATGATGGAAACAGGACATCACCATTGCCAGACAGTCTCTAGATTAAACACACTTCTCTGATCCTGTCTTCTGTAGTACAGCAAATATTAATTTTTCCCATAGGTGGAAATAAATACACTCTTTAGCTTGATTTAAGGATACTGAGGAGTCATAGTAACATGACCAATGTAAGAATTCTAAGAACAGAAAATGAGAACTACAATCATTTTGGCACTATTTTTCATAAACAATATTTGTGTTGGCAAGCAAGGTAATATTTCTACATGCAAACAAGTGCATAATGCAAGTGGTAAGGTGCTCTTTCTGTCCCTCTTTGAAAAGAATATTAAATTTTGGAAAAAATAAATAAATTATTTACACTTTTTTTTATCAGGTTGATATACTAAACTAATAGAAAAATGTCTCTTGTGGTGCAGTCATCATCAATTGATTGATACATACTTCTCATTTAACAAAATGATAGATGTAACTAATGAAAGTAGAGTGCAAGGTTGTTTTAACAAGAGAAGGTTTTAATTTGTTTTAGAGGTAAATATAGTTGGTATACAGTACCTCTAATACATCAAGATTGCACGCAAATTGGGGTTGTATCTGACCAGATCTGTATCTGAGAGTTTCCCAGAACAGTTAAGAACATGGCACTGACAAAAGACACATTTCAAGGCTCCCTCCAAGTTTGTGATAGGTGGATTTGTAAGGGAGTCTTGCGAAAAAAAGCTAATTAACAGTGTAGTGAGATGTGGAAGATGAACAATTCCCAAAAACTAACATAAGTAATAAAGGTGTAATAAAAATTTTCATTAATAAAGACAAAAAATAATTATTACATCATGTGGAACATGTCTAATGAACTATGCAGCAGACAGAGTCTGCATTCCTACCTGGGTCATGAATCTTACAACAGACAAAGGAAATTTAGAAATGTAAGCTTTTGTGGTATGTCTATTAATTATTGTTAAAAATCCAGTTAAGAACAAGAATATAACAGAATATTCTGAATGGTAGCAGCAAGGATTGTCACTTAAGCTCTTGAGCATATGTTAGAAAGCCCTATAATTGAATATTAGAAGACATGAAAGAACTACTGTTCTTTAGATCCAGACCTGGGAATAGTATGAAGTAGAAAAGTAATTGCATAAAAAAACCTTGCCAAAATAATGCTTTTAATATTTTACTATCAGACTTCTGATAGTAAGAAATAAATAAAGAGACAGTAGTCTGGAACACAAAAACAATCACTGAAGCAAAGGTAAGGACTGAAGCAGGGCACTGCAGACTGCTGAAATTCTGTGGACAGCATATCATTGAACAGAGAATCATGGAATTCAATTGGGCTTGGGTTGGAAGAGACCTTAAACATCCCATCATTCCAGTTGTCATGCCATGGACAGAAACAACTTTCACTAGACCAGATTTTTCATCCAGTTGTCTTGAGCTTTTGCCACATTACTATTCTCAAAGAAACTAAAAGTAAGAGGACATCCTGAAAGAAAATTCTTCAATGTATGAAACTCAACTATCAGATAATGAACAAATTTAGGTGTTCTATGTCTCTAATACTATACAACACACAGAGGAGTCGCTAAAATATTAAAAAAATATTGACAGGGTTAACTATGAAAAAAATCTCTTCATCATTCAACATTTATGCAGTAAGATTTGGCAGCAAAGCACACAAAATTATTCAGGAAATATAAAGCGGAGTCAAAATACAGCCCTGTTGCAGGTTATTCACCTCTCAGTTTCTATTGCAAGGCAACCCAAGAAGTTGTGTGTATCATAGGATCATAGGATCATAGAATGTTCAGGGCTGTTAATAGACCTCGAATACCATCTAACTCCAACCCTCCCTGCCATGGGCAGGAACATCTCCCACTAGATTCCATCCAGCCTGGCCTTGAACACTTCCAGGGCTGGGGCACCCAAAGCTTCTCTGGGCAACCTGTGCCAGTGCCTCACTGCCCTTACAATAAAAAATTCCAAAATATAGCCAAAAAGTCCAAAATATAACCTAAATACAACTTGAACAAATAGAAAATCAAGGAATGTTTTTACTGGAGCTTTAGCTTTGAGCTGCCAAATTTTTTTCAAAAGTTTTCCTATTGCATTTTTTCCATCTAGCTCAATGTTTTAGCCCCAGCTGCGGTATTTTGGAACTTCTTTACAAACCTTACTGTAGTGCACTTTTCTATATTGGCCCTGTTTCTCTCTCTCTGCTCCTCTGCAAGTACTACAGCTGTCAAAACCAGACAAATTAATAATTGCTAGCATTGTTATGACATGTAGTGTAAACCAAAGCTGCAGGCAGGCAAGCCACTGGCCAAAATGGATAGCTACCACTATTATCTTTAGGTCTGCATTCAAAAGTTTTATTCTGAATCAACTTTCTGGCTGGCTTTGTTTTGTGATGGACAGCACCTGTTCATCACACATTTGGACTGTATAATCCTTCAATGCATTCTTTTTTATGAGGCTTGTAAAGAGCGATAATCCTACAGGTAAATTAGATGGGCAAGGAGTTAGTTCTATAACTCATTATCTTAAATAAATGTAAAGGATTTATCAAGCTGATGTTAATACCATAAAAGTCACTGTATTAATATGAATTTCAGAGAAAAGTATTTCAACAAAATTAGAAAACTCTCCAGTTTCTAACCAGTCTTTTCTTTACAGCTTAAATACATGTATAAGTAGATTAGAGACACCATAGGCCTTCCAAATTGGTTAATTTCATATCTGTCTAGTTTAGCACCTTTTTCAACTCATGATTTGAACCTACCTTTGTCATCACTGTCATAATCCAGATGAAAAACGGTTACATACTTAAAGAGTTAAGAACTTCAAAAGCAAAAGTTGTTGCACACAAATCCTATCCCATGTCACATAAACAAGTAATTTTTAATATACACCAGCATATCAACATGGCTAAAAGTTCTGTTGAATATCACAGTCACAGAATGACTGAGATTGGAAGGGACCTCCAGAGCTCATCTAGTCCAACCCAGTTGCAAAAGCAGGATGGCCTAGACCAAGTGGCCCAAGACCATCTGGAGCTTTTGGATGCCTCTTGCAGTCAGTAAATGTTTCCTGATGTTCAGAGGGAACATTATGCATTTTTGTTCATGCCCATTGCCTCTTGTCCCTTGGGAACAATCAGAAAGATCCTGGCTCCATCTTCTTTGTACCCTCCCTCCAGGAATTTCTACACATTAATAAAACCCTCCCTGAGTCTTCTCTTCTCCAGGCAAAACAGTCCCAGATCTCTCACAGCAGAGATTCTTCAGGCCCTTCATCGTCTTCATGATCCTTTGCTGGACTTTGAAACTCATCCAATTGAATTTCTCTCTAGCTCGGTGGCCCCCAGGTTTTTTCTCCCCAGATGCAAGATATTACATTTTCCCTTATTGAACTTTAGGTGCTCCTGTCCTCCCACCTCTCCAGTCTGTTGAGGTACATCTGGAAGACAGCATGATCTTTGATGATTCATCCACTTTTTCCAGTTTTATGTCTGATTCTGATGCAAATTTACTGATAGCACTCTACAATATTGTCCAAATCATTAATGAAGATGTTAAACAGGAGTGGATCCAGGACTATCCATGGGGGTACACCACTAGTTCAATGACCCTTCTACCTTCCCCCGGACTCTGGAGCTTCTCCTTCACTCAGCTCCCGTCACTGTAGCAAGGCTGCCTCTGGTGTTTGCACACTCCTTATTGGTGAGTTTGTGGCCCAGCACAGCATCTCTCCTTGCTGACTTCTCTATCACTTGCAGAGGAGGGTATCATCAAAATAGTGCAAGAATCTCCTGGATTGTTTATGTGCTGATGTGTTGTCCCTCCAACATGTATCAAGGTGGTTGAAGACACCCATGAAGACCAGCACCTTCAAACCTGAGGTCTGTATAGAATCTGAGCCACTAGTTGAAGAACTGTGGTCAACCATAGTTGACTCTGTGGTCAGGTGGCCTATTGTAGACGCTATAATGCTACCTTTGCCTAATTCTAACATGTAAAATCCCCTTGGCTGCTCATCTACCACTAGGTAGATTTCCAAGACCTTAAGCTGCTGTGTCATATAAAAGGAAATTTTCCTCCTCATCATACTTTCCTGTCTTTCTGAAAGAGCCTGTATCATTCCTTTGCAACATTTCAGTCATGGGGGCCAACTCACTATAATTCCATCATCCCAACAAAAACATAGTCCTGCAAATGCAATAAACGTGAACATACACACATAAGTATTTGCAATAGGAATGCTCTTCACTTTTGATTTTCCACTGTCATTGCTGTTCACCTTATGACCCTCTCTGGAAATCTTGTCAGGCAAAACTTATTTCAAACAGATTCCCTCCTGTCCTGTCTCTGATGGGAGAGGATATCAAGGGAACTACTGAGAAATCAGAGAAAGGAGAAACAGAAAAAATAACAATTAATAACTAAGAAATAAATAAACAAAATGGCAAATTCCTCTCCCACAATCCCCCCACCCCCAGCCCAACATTCAAAAGCTACTTAGTTGTAGCTCAAAAAATTACCCCCAGCTATGCCCAGGAACAAAAGTCCAGTCAAGAAAATAAGGATCAGGCTGCTGATTTGGAAAAGGCACTGGCACAAAACATGCAGGAGATTTGGGAAATGCCTGCTGATCCAATCAAGAAAGGAACCAGCAAGTATTTTCCTTTCCTGTACTTGTTTCCAGATATTTAAAAATTATGTTTCAAAGCCTAAACAAATGTTTACTGCTTGCTCTATGATGACAAATATGTCACATACAGCGCACCACAAATAAAAAGAAATAAAAAAGTGAATGGCGTATGCATTGTAGAATCCACTTTAAACATGATTGCTAACATGCAGTTAGCAATAACAGAAAGGAATGTGGTGATGCCAATAGGGCAGGGATGGCAAAGATTTGGTAAGATTGCAGGAGATAAGTCTATTTTGTAGTAGAAATATGGGCAGTCATACTATGCAGTTGTATTTTTCATTCAGTATAATTTTACTGTAAAAAGTAAGTGCTTTAAAGTAAGTGCTTTCAAGTAAGTGCTTTAAAGTTTAAATCACTTGTAAATCTAGATACAAATAATAGCTTTAAAACTGTTAGATAATGTGTCATGTCCTGTATAGTTCAGATCTTTAGAATTGCCAAAAGTACCAGAAGTATTGAAATGTAAAGTAAAAAAGTTAGCTGGAGGTGTTGTTTGTCATTTGAAATCAATACTAGTACTAAGTTTCACCAAGACATTAAAGTACATTGTCTTAATAGCTGTATTAAGCCCAGAAGCAAATCTCATTTCTTACAGGTAACTCATAGTGCATGTCAGAAAACACCGGCTTAGACTGCCACATTCCTTCGTGTTTCACTGCATTCAGAATTTCCTTGTTTCTTTTAGCAACATGTGAGTTATTTGTTGGACAGAGGGAAAAGTGTACACCCAGCTTTATGTGTACACCCTTATCAGGTTCAGGTCTTATTGTAGCGCTTTCCCTTTTAAAAGAAACAATCCATGCAGAAAAGGAGCTGGGCATGCCTCGGGTGTAGATATCTCCAAATGCACCTTCAACGCTTGTTGCCTATATACACTTGATAACTTTCTCCTGTTTAAATGTGACAGTAAGAAGCTATTTTACACACTAACAGTGGCTAGTTAAAAGTGGCTCAACATTAACTTAGAGCACCTTTACACTGTTTTGGCACAGATTACTGGGAGTCTAAAGTGGACAAAAGCTACGTGTAAGGCACTGGCACAAGGTTGAGCATAAACCATCTCCTTCTACTCTGGTAACTCATAACATAAAGCATTACATAACTTTAATTCTTAAAACACTAGATACTTTAATGGAGACAAAGACAAAATGTATCCTGTCTTCCTATGAGCCCTGGTAGACTTGCATACTGCGGCTGTGACCTGACTTACTGTGATAAGAGACTTGTTTTATATATAATTTTAAATAATTAGGCATTGAATTAACTTCTGAAAATGTGAAATTGCAATGTCTGCCTTTTCTAGACTAAGAGCTGATAGTACTGCTGGAGGGAGAGAGCCTTTACCATTCCCAGTGGAAATGGCCTTGAACTCAGGAAATCATTAAGCGAAACAGTAAATGGAAATTACTCAGTAGCTGAGCTGCTGAAAAAAGGACATTAAAGAGGAACAGGGATTTCTTTTTTTCCCTCTCTTGCCTTGCCTTTTGATGGTCGCTGAGCAAGATACTTGTTAAGGCAAAGATGTCAGCAAGGAGCATTCTGAGAGACGTCATCTCCTTAGTCACCAAATACAATCTCTAGAACAATGTGAAACAGAACATTACATTGGTGATTAAGCATATATGTGCATATATAGATATATATAATATATAAGTATATTATATGTATATAATTATTTAATTATATACATAAGTATATATATTCATATATAATATTATGCATATATATACACATAATCTCTATACATATATATATATAATATATATACATATATACATATATTCTTCATTGATAACAGAGACAAGAGAGAGAACATTAAAACCCTAATATAAAAATTTCAGGTAATTTTTCATACTCTGAGAAAGTTTCTTAAAAATTTTTCATATCCTAGAACTGTCAGAAGAGTTTTTTTTATATATTCTTCTGGAACAAATTTGCTTAACATCAACAGAGCCTGACCTGATTTCTAACCTTTATTAAAGTTTGTATCAACCAAGCCTTAAGGTTAACTGAAGTAAATTTTTGTTTTTACTCTTACAGATCTGTCCTTCTCCCTGGATTTTGTTATGTTTGGATTTTTGGAGGGGTTTTTGTTCTTATTACCTTTACATCAGATCAAAATTAATGATTTTTCTTCTGTGGGAAGAGAAAATTGGAGCTATGTGTTGACTGGCCAAAGCTGCTAAGGAAAACAACTACTGGCACTCAGTAAGGAGTTTAAAAGATATAGGAGAACAGAGGAAGAACAGAAACTTTCCTGAGTAGTTACCTTACTGTATTCTGTGATTTCTTTTTTATTATTTATGCATGTTAGATTTGTCTTCCTTGTAATGTTAATATAAATGTTGTATTTTAGAACATGATCATTGATTTCAGGATGGGTCCATTAACTTTTCCTTAGCTGAGAATCAATAGATGCAATTATTTTCCAGTGAGATAATTCAGGATGGTATTCAGAGAATGATCTTTATCCAGTATAAATATGAAAGATGTTGACAAAATGGAGTTTAATTTTGTTTACTTGCAGCATATATTTTCCTCAAAAACTTTGGTTTTTAAGTTTCAGGGTGGCTTTGCAATTAATAGAAATAGTTATGGGGTTAAAAAGACATTCTGTTAAAAGAAAGAGAACATATAAAAACTCACTGCAGTCACTATGAGCACTTAGAATATGGTCAAGTTCTGGTGGTCTCAGATCACTGATATTTTATAATTCTGAAAGTATTTTCAAAATATAGCAATTGCAAAAGTATTTCAGATAATGTGTTAGCTATCCCTTAAAAAAATCCAGGATGTATCTGTAACTTAATAATGGTGCTAGGGAAACTGTGCAGAGTAGGACCAAGTGACTTAGAAAAAGCCCTATTATTGCTCTGATTATTTATGCTCTGGTCCCATATGATAAATAAGGTAAATGTATACTTAACTTCGCTGTGATGCCACCCTAGGAAAAGTTTAATGTAAAGTTCTATAATAGCTATTTTCTTTCTTTATCTTGGACACATTTTTTAAGTAATATTTATTCTGCTCCAGTGTGGAGATACCAAGCACAGACACATTCTCATGCTTCTGACCATAAACCAACACAGTGTTTATGCAGAGATCTCTTGTTTTTCTACAGGAGGGAACATGTAATAAACAGCAATAAACAGCCAACCAAAGGAGGTTCTTCTGATTTTTTTATTCATTTATTGAAGTAATTCTTCATGACTTGGTTAGATTCTGTGCAAATTAATTCCCTCACTGTTACTCCTTACAGATTTAAATATTTCTCCCATACACACTCCAAATATTCTTTATATAAAGAATATATATTATATGACTTCTTAGCAAGAAGTGGTTTTTGTGGTCCCAGTTAAATATCTTGATATGTAATACAGAGATTTTGCTAATGCCTCCTGTCCTCTCAAAATGTCCCTAGAGGAGTGATCAGCGAAAAATCCTGTTTTCACAGCCCCATGCTGGAATTCAAAACACAGAAAAAAACTTTTTATCAAGGTCTTTACAGTGCTATCTTTATAACTGTCTGCTGCCTGGCATAAGGACATTCACGAAAAAAGCGATTCGAGCACTTTCTACCTTCCCAGACAATCATGTTCTTACAAAAGCAGTTTAAGTAAAAAAAAACAACTTTGGAGCATCAATTGAAAAATTTACTAGATCAGTCCCTTGGGAAAACAAGTCTTAAAAAAAAAAAAATCTGATGCATTTTAGAGGGTGTCCTAAAGAACTGTTTGGACCTGAGCATGGCAAAGCAAGTGCCAGGGCAGAGCTGAGTTGGAAGTCTGGCACCATGGAACATGTCCAGTAGCACCGAAACAGCTCAAACTGTGCAGACCCCACGAGGAACTGCTGTTCTGCCTCATATGGCACAGAGCTCACTTCTTCCTTCCCAATTCTGATTCCACCAGTCATGCTCCAGCTCAAATAACTGGAAAAACAGAGGAAATCATGCTGTAGCTAAACAAAAGAAAATATATCTGAATAATAAGAAATTAATTAGAAATAAAAATTAATTTTAAAAAGACTACAGAAATAAAGAATTAAGAAATATGTACCTAGAAAGCAACATATTACATATTATGTTTTTCAAGATATCTTATCAAGATGTCTTATGATAACATAAATTGTTTAAAAAGATATATGTGGCCATGAAATTAAAAAAAAATGTACCAGCTAAATATGCAAGAGTTGGAAGAGTTACAGTAATATTGTTCCAAGTTCATGAACAATAAATTCATAATTATTGTTCTTAAATCACATATATGTGAATTTATGCATATACCTACACTTACACACGCATATAGGTATATGCATATTTCAAAGGCAAATTTTCAGGTATGAAGTCTACAGCAAAACAAATTCTTAGCAGGATCTGTTTGTGTCAGTCACAAAAATACTGCAAAGTTCATCAATTATCTAAAATTAAGTCGGCTATAAAGAAATAACATGAGGAATTAAATACAGCAGTAAAAGAGTTTAGTTAGTAACTTATCTCCTAAAACAAAACTCTGACAATGTATCTAATAGTAATTAATTATAATTTCATAATTTTAAAGGAAGGTATAACCCCTACTATTATCCTACCATGTAAAAAAAATAATTATACCTTGTATGAGTATCCCTTCTAACGAGTTCTTATAAAGAACACAGAATACAGTTACAAAAGACTGCCAAAATGCCATTTTATGCCATATTCAAATATAAGTCCTGAACTTTTCAATTGCCAGAGGCACAGGGAAGAGTTTCATAATGCTCTTTTTCCTACTTCCCTTGATTAGCATCAGTTTTTATATAAAGTCAGACAAGTTAAATGATGTGTGGCAGTGTTTGTTATTGAATATTGAAAGGGACTAGGTTTCATATATGCAGCAATGGATTGAATGTGCCTGAAGAAAAATGTGAAATCAATAAGCTACTAGGATATAGTTTATGATACCATATGTTGTCATCAAAGTGGGTGAAGAGCAGCCTCTGAAATTCAGAGTCTTGGTACTCCAAAAGCACTGTGTGTTCAGGAATGAATGCTGGCTTTAGAATTCAGCATGAGGTAAAATAAAATTAGAATTCAGCACTTTCCAATATAAAATCAGGCTCATTAACATATTCTAATTAAATGAACACAAAATAAAAGATGTGTTAACATAAGTTTTCCTAGTTGTTTTGTGTAAAAGTCATTAAGATAATAGCTGAAGGATTTTAGAAATAATGAAGAGTATGCTTAAATAACAAATATTTTACTTTGAATGAAAACAACTTTTCCATTGACAAGTAACTAAAAAAAATACAAAAGTTCCAACAAACTCTCCTAAGCTATGGACAGTTCAATAAGTTTGAGGAAACAGCTCAGCCCCAAAACAGAAATAAGTATATTTTCACTACATCTGCCACAAACAACAGTACCTCATCATTTAACACATAGCAAACAACTTCATTCTGTCTGCCAACTGCATGTGGTTCCTTATGACACATACACACATGAGAATTATGTTCTGCATGCAACTGTTTATTTCTGTGAATTTGTAATGTTATCCTACAGGCAATAAACTAGTGTTTAAGACTGCAATATTGGAGAATGAAACAACAAAAACTTGTGTGAGAGAATTGCATTAAACTGTTCATAGCTTTTGAAATGAAGCTGAAATTACTCTCTCACTCCTTGTTTGCAAGACATTTATTAGTTACTACTGATACTGTGAAATGTTTTTTCTGAGCAAAAAGGTCATCTTTTCAATTTTTTTAAAGAGTTTTAAGTACAAGATTGACCTACATATTCCTTTTGTCTGTTAGCTTAGCTAATATCTCTAAATATTGCAGCACAAGCACATCAAAGGCAGGATTAGGTTTATCCAGTCTAAACCTGAACTTCTCATCCCAGTGAATAGAAGGCCAACACATACATGTGGATTTAACATAAATATCCTGTCTGCAATCCATTTAGTCATTTGCTTATGCCTTTCCTTTATATTTCCCAAATATGTTTTTATTCCCTGTGTCATTCCAAGTCACATGAAAAATTTAAATTCATAACTTAAAGGAGCAGAGTATTTATATCTGGGACAACTGGTCCTAATCCTTCTCTAATTTTTTTTTTTACTCTCCTAGTAGTGATGAGCCTGCAGCAGCACTTCAGATTATTTCCTCACAAGGCAATAGACAAAATAACAAAAGGCAAAAGACAGGAGGTGTATTTATAATTGTGACATCAATCAGCATCTGAACTCCTTTCTTAAAAGTTTGGAGTAGGAATTTAGAATTAATGTGTCACAATGTTATTGCTGGGCAATGATCCTTTAATCTGAATGACTATTCACTACACAAATAATAAATATTAAGTATTGAATATATAAACAAGTCTTACATCTTGATAACTATTGACATATAACTATAGTTTATATTATTTGCTTTATAGCGGGGAAAACCCTTAAATTATTATCACATCTTTTTACTATTATTGTATTTTTTTTTATTTATTACCTAAAATTAAGGAGAGTAAGTCCTCTCAGAGAAACTACTGAAACATATAATTAGATTATTTCCATGGTCAAGCGGTAAAAAAAATGCTAAGCATGGATGCTAAGCAATGGGAAATGAATCAAATGCAACACCCACCTTAAAATATGTCTGAAGCTCAAGTACAACAGATGATAGTTCAAAACCTATGCAGAACCAAGCGCTCCATGTCACTCACCAAATTGTTAAAATGTAGCTGCTTCACCTGAAAGAGGGTAGAAATCTTCACTGGACAATATTTTTTACAACAATTTTCTCCTCTGTTAGCAAATGCTGGTTGAAGCATTTCTTGCCTACTTGAGTCAATTACATTCAGTAACAGCAATACTTCAAACATTTCCCAGTAAGGCTATGTCTCGCACTATGATGGTGTCATCTAATAGGACTTGTCCACGCCAATCTTCTATGTGTTAGAATAATACAGTTTGTAAAGAACAAGATATAAAAGAGGAAAACACTGAAAATAGCATTTCATAATCTTACTGAGGATTTCTTTTGGAAAACACAGAGATTTTGCCCAAACTTTAACTGATATATACTCATTTAACCAAATAACTTTCCCCCTCATTTAAAAGATAATTTTTTCCCCATTATCAAAGCTGATCTTGAACATAACTGCTGAAATACTAAAGCAGATGTTCAACAATAGCTCGATTTCTCTCATGAGAATATTGAAAGTGCATTTTTGAGGATTATGCTGGCAAAATTTCTTCACAACAAATGAAAAATGGCTTTTTCTATAGCTTTGTTTACCAGGACTCAGAACACTATCAAGTTCACTCAAGTTCTATTCGAAACACACTGTATCTTTATGGAAGTCATCATCAGGTAGCCAAATTATCAAAATATCTTTAAATGTGAGCTACCTTTTTGTTTTCTTATGACAAGCGTGGAAGATCTGTTAACACTTACCCCTCAAACATGGAAGAAAGTATGTGGGAGGTTCTTCAGATCACTTGGTTTAGACTTGCTAACAGAAAATCCTTGTGTTGCAATACTAGTAGAGTTTTATTTAAAATGCTCTATAACTTTTTCTTAAAATGCAAATTTAACCCTATAGGGAAAACTTCTGGAATTTTTGACAGACAAACCTAAAACATAGTCTTATATAAAAGATGTAAAATATTATTCAGCAGAACTATTATTCAAATATTTTTATTGGGTTTGATTGAACTGCAGCGACTGTTGGTTATTGTTGAGATGCAGCAGAAAAGTAAGGAAGCCTACTTTATTTTCCCCATCCAAGTCAGAGTTGGCCTGCCTTCACAAGAGGAAAGTCCTGCTTATCAAACCTGAATTCATTGCATGACAAGGTAACCCACCCAGCTGATCAAGGAAAGCCAGTGGGTGTAACCTTTTTGGATTTCAGTAAAGATTTTGATACTGTCTCTCCCAGTATCCTTCTGGACAAAACATCCAGCTCACAGCTGGATAAATGCATCATGGGGTGGGTGAGCAGCTGGGTCAGACACAAAGGGTGACATCGGTGAATGGGGTGACACCAGACCGGGGACACTTGACTAGTGGGCTTCTGCAGGGCTCCATCCTCAGCCCTGTGCCCTTCAACACCTCCAGCAATGACCTGGGCACAGGACTGGAAAGGATAATGTCCTGGGGTGACTTTATGGTGCTGAACTGTACCCCAATTTGTCTGTTTAGCCCAGAAGCAAGTTTTGTGTCTTTACATCTAGTTCCAAGAGCAAAGGGGCAGAGAGGGAAAAGCAGTGGAATTTTTTTATATTTGAAAACATAGAGATAAGAGCTTCAGTTCTCTCTCTGGGTGCACGTGGTCTGCAGCATGGACAGGGAACGGAAGAGAGCTCGCCTTTGCTTTTAGTTAGTATATTTTATCTAGCTGAGGCCAGTTTTTTGGAACTGTTCAGCTATGGTTCAGTCTGGGAACACCATGACTATTGTCCAGGGGCCCCCAGGCTGCACTGCAGCTGGGACATCAGACCTTAGTCCCCAAGAGACTGAGAGACAGCTGAGGACACATCCACAAAAAGGACTCTGAACAACAGGGCTTTCTAAATTGGCAGTCTCTTCAGAACAACAAGAGGTTCCATTGTTTAATATTATTCACTTTCTCAGGTTTGCGAATATTTTGCTTGTCAAATAAACAGTTTTTTTCCAGTTTTCTCGAAAAATTGTGTCTTTCAAACCAGCTGGGGGAGAGGCAGCCTAAATTTGCTTTATAGACGAGACCACTTCAAAAGTTTCCTCCTAAATTTGCCCTAAACCAGGACAGATACTAAGCGAGTTCACAGCTGATACAAAGCTGGGAGGAGCTGTTGGTCCCTCAGAGGTAGAGAGGCCCTGCAGAGAGACTTCAACGTTTTAGAAGGTTGGGCAGTCAGCAACTGTATGAAATTCAACAAGGGAATATGCTGGATTCTGCACCTGAGGTGGAGAAACCATGCATGAATGGACAGACTGGGGAATGAGAGGCTGGAGTGCAGAGCCATGGAAAGGGACCTGGGGTTCCTGGTCAATGGCAAGCTGAACATGAGCCAGCAGTGCTCCGGCAGCCAGGAGAGCCCCCATGTCCTGGGGTGCATCAGGCACAGCATGGCCAGCTGTGCCTCATGCAAGGGACAATCCCCAAGGGAGGGGATTGTCCCTCTCTGCTCTGCACTGGGGCAGCCTCACCTCGAGTGCTGGGGGCAGTTCTGGGTGCCACAATGTAAGAAGGATCTAAAGTTATTAGAAAGTGTCCAAAGGAGGGCACTGAAGAAATGAAGATGAAGAGCCCTGAGAGGAAGCCATGTGAGGAGTGGCTGAGGTCACTTGGTCTGTTCAGCCTGGAGAAGGGGGGACTGAGGGGACGCCTCACTGCATCTTCTTGTGAGGGGGAGAGGAGGGGCAGGCACTGATCTCTTCCCTATAGTGACAGTGACAGAGCCCAAGGGAATGGCCTGAAGATGTGCCAGGGGATGTTTAAGTTGGATATCAAGGCAAGGTTTTTCACCCAGAAGGTGGCTGGTTCACTGGAACAGAGAAGTGATCACAGCCCAGCCTGACAAAAGAGTTCAAAGAGCATTTGGACAATGTTCTCAGGCACATGACGTGGTGTGACTCTTGGGGTGGCCTGTGCAGGGCCAGGAGTTGGACTCAATGATCCTTGTGAGTCCCTTCCAACACAGCATATTCTGTGATTCTGTGAAAATTCTGTAAAAAAATTATTTTGTAATAATTATACTAGACAGAAAATAAAATGCAGTTACATTTCTTCTGGGAATTCCTAACAACAAGTTAGGAATTGTAACTTGCAACTAACTGTAACTGAAGTGTGACCAGACTTGATTTTTTCTGATTTAGTGATGAAACCATAGCATCTGAAATAAAGCCAAAAGAGAGAGGCCATATTTACCCTTATCTTGCAGATTTCAATGATTTCTATTCCTCTACAAAAAATACCCCAGTATCTCTAATGTTTCTCACAAAAATATAACATTAAATTTATCATTTAATCTTCTTTTCTTTGTGTCAGTTTATGGCAGTAAAAATCAAAATAAAAAGAAAGAATGTATGAGATAAATAAGGGTAGTTTTGGAAAATGGAAAGGCAGAAGTATTCATTTCGGGGAAGGGAGAAAGGGACTTTCTCCACCTGAGTAACATTATAACAATGGAAATAAGGTGCAATAACCAGTCTGAAAATGTGACTGTCCTTGTGAGGGACTCAACAGATTCAAGATAATCCATGGCTCAGTAACAATATAGAAAAATTGTAGAAAAAGCTTTTTTTTTTCAGTATCATCGATATGGGGTTTGCTCTTTAGGGAAAACTAAGAAATCTATGAACTAGATAAATGTTCATGAGCTAGTACAGAGCTTTTTGCCTTTAACTTGTTAAAGTAATAATAAGTAACACTTCTAATTTTATTATACATGGCAACACTGTAAAGGTAAAATGAATTCCTCATTGCATCTTCCAAATGACACTATATTTATCTGTCAGAATGGGAAGGCTGCATCTCCTAATCTCTTTTCCTTCCCTGAGTACCTCTATTGAATAAATATTAAGTAGCTGTTGAATAAAGATGCATCTTTCTCCTCTAGTGCAAGACTGAATGGGGTTCACAGGTCTTATGTCAACATTCACTGCTAGCTATTTTTCTTCCTTATTTCTATGAAGAGCTTTCACTTAAAGTATATTACCCTTATGAAAACTTCACAGAAATATTTTATACTAATTGAGTATTTGCTGTTTAGAAAGATAGCAACACGTTGACTTTCTCTATGACACTGAACTCATTACTGTTGATTTCAACATTACTGCTACTTTGTATTTGTTCTCCTAATACAGTAGCTACTAAGGTGATACTACATAGATAAGAATGATTAAGAACACCTCAATGCATATTTTTCAGAAAAAAACCCACCATTATTGTACCAGATTTTTCCATTAGCAATGATTTTTAAAAAGATATTCCGTATAATACTTTAATATAGGCACAGATCCAGGGGAGGACTTAAACACTTCCAAGAAATTTTGCTTGGCTTTCAGTGTCAATCAGAAACTGGCATATGATTTTAAGCTCTTTCTCTCGTATCAAAATGGAGGAAAGATACTGAGTAGAGAGGAATGATCACCACTCCTGACCTGCTGGTTAGGCTCTCCCAGTGCTGACCAGGAGGCTGAAATCTCCTCTTCCCTGCAAGGGCATACTACTGATCCACCTTCAATCTGAGAGAAATAACACTGCCTTTCTTTCTCATTTCTTCTATGCCTGATCTATTTATAGATTTCTGTAACCTGAGAACTTTGTGTAAGAGAAGAGATTATTCACAACTTTCACAGCTTTCAAAATGTAAACAAAGGACAAAGAATAGAGACAGGCAAAGGGAGAAAAAAGTGAAGACAAGATGAAAAATAATTAAATTCATCAAAACATCACATCTGAATAGTTGAAGGATTAAAAGCACAATCAGATTTTCAGTGTATGCTGTGACCAGTGTTGTCTTGCATATGCTTGCATAAAAAGACAAAGAGTTCAAAAAGAACATAATTATAAAGAGGTATATTTTCTCGTGAGTGACAAATCATGGGTAATGCACTCCTTCAGGTGTTATTCGATATTTTTGGCAGGGTTGATATGATTTGATAACTGGAACTGCTAAGTGATAGCTCACAGTGGCACTTCTCAGCACTTTCAGTCCATCAGCTAACGCATTTATACACTTCTGCAAAAACTAGGACTCCACTATGTATATATCAATAGAGCACAAGAGCTCAGAAGATTCTGTTAACTAAATGTGGGCATCAGTTTCATGAGGTATATTTGGTAACTGTAGTAAGAAAATACTATATAACCATAATTATCCAACAGAAATAGAAACCTCTCCCCATGTCTTCTTTACTAATTTCAGAAATAAGAAAAGCATGCAACTTGTTTCTTTAAATTCACAGCAAACTTTTTGGCTGTTTCAGTTTGGTCTCTTCAGTAACAAAGATCCATATTTGTACTTTTAATTGTTGGTTATGCAAATCAGATAACTCCTGTTTTCATCTAAAATTTTCTTTTAAGAAAATCTGTGGGTAATTTGGGGTCTTTCTTTGTCTTTTGAATAGTGAAGTAATTCCACCCAAACCATAAGATCAGAACAATTACATTTTAACTTTTCAAGGCACCAACCAACAAAATTCCTTCTCTTCTGGAAAATGAGGGACTATAAAGAGCAGTCCAATTCTGCCTTCAAAATCAAATGTATCAGGAGGCTAGGTGCTGTTCCCAAGGTGTTGATTTGCAAGAGTCTGGAGATTTTAGCAAAAGTGAATGAAGAAGTTATGGATCTTGAATAACTTCACCTTATGCCTATTTTTTCATAGCAGTATAATTTTCAGATGCACTGAAATAAGGAAAACAGTTTAATTAAAGCAAGTCAAACAATCCACTGCATTCTTGGATTATCTTCTCCTATTTGTTTGATGATGCAGCCCCACACACAAATGATTGTGCTGACAAGCATGCGGTGTTACTGCATAGGAGCAGTTCCAGGAGTTCCAGGAAGCATTAAAACTGCTTCCCCACTGAAGCCAGCATCTCATGATGCATTCCTCCAGTCTACAAGCCCTTTTTCCCAATTATCCCATTAATTCTAATGAGTTTTCTCAGCAAGACCATAAGTTGCCAAAGTTGGGTTTGAAATATATTCTCAGCAAAAGACCACAAGTTCCAGCAATATAATTTTTAATAAGAGCAGCAGTCAAAATACTTTTCCTAATTTTTTTTTCATAAACTAAATAACTCAGTAAACCAGTAATCATTTCTCTTTGTTTAGGTATAGTCATGTCTCTGTGACCAGTAGTTTATGCATTCACAGGTTTATGTGGACATACAGTATAAATATACACATGCATCCTTATTTAAGGATAATGTAAAAACAAGAGTATCTCTTGTGATACCCAATAGTCCTACATCTAATAATAATGGCTTTCAGGGATAACTTCAGAAAGCAGAACATTGAAATATCATAACAAAGTCATAATTTCTAGTCTGTTGCACTTATAGTCCAGGAAAGCATGCTCAACATACATAATTTCTGTATAAATTGTGTGATATGTGTATTGGCTGCACTGCAGAAATGGCAAGGGCCCAGGTTACTGATTCTTTGCTTCACTGCTTTTAATACAAGTCATCTAACAAGGTAATGAGGTAGACAACACGAAATTTAATATTAATTTTCCATGGCCTATTCAAACCTTTTTCTTCTAAGAGTTTTTTTGATTTACCTTAACTAATATCACCTACTCAGAGACATCATTATTTATATCTATTTAAGCAGAACAGGATAACTGACTGTAACGCAGAATGTACCATTGCTAACATTATACCTTGCCTACAGCAAGACAATAAAGGCTTGGCTTTCAAAAGCAAAAGTGTTTATATGCAATGCTGCAGTTGATTTCCTTTCTACAACTGATTTTTATTATATTCCATAGCAAGTACTCTCAGCAAATTTAAAGATCATCTGCAATATGCATTCTTGGAATAAACCTGCTGTGGTTATACAAGGAGTTCTATAAACTATTCCTATAGATTCATTTTACAGTTTAATATCCTTAGATTAAAGAGACCATCACAGCATTTTATATGCTGAGGTATGCAAAAAATGTACAGTGGGGCAAATATTTGATAAATATTACTTCAAGACTTGAGCATCTATTCCACATACATAACAGGATGTAGTAGTGAATCAAATAAATTTTTTCTTTTATTTTTAGTGATATCTTCATTTGGATGTAGTCTCTACCACAAAAATTATCTTTCCAGTGACCTATTTTTCTATGAACATTATTAGGAAATATGTGTTAATGAATATACAGACAGTATTCTCAGTACATAGTTTCTCATCTCACAGCACTACAACAGACAGGAAAACAGTCATCAAAACCTCTTCTTGAGCAATGGAATATTGTCTGAAGCTTGTTTCAGATTTCCATTCAGTCTTAGAAACAATGACATTTCAAAGAAGTGTCCTCTGATCTAGAACACCTGTTTTTTGCCACATATGAGTGAGTTGCATCATTGATTGAAAATCTACAAAAGTTGAAAAGACTTGGACAATGATACAAAGTGCTTGTTCACTGTAATGTAACTAGCTTTCAGCATACTGTTTACTGATGTTGGAGTTAGAAATGTCAAGAGTGGCCTCTTGGCCACAGACAAATCCTGCATCCTCAGGTCGCCTGCTTGGCACAGAAGGGGCAAGGATTTTCTCCTGGACAGACTGTGAGAGGATTGTACCCAGAGGCCATCAGAGTCCCAAACACACCCTTAGCAGAAGAAAGTGGGCATCTTCAACTGACAGTGGGCATCTTCAGCTGACAAAGTTCCTGCCTTTGTGCAGGGATAAGACACTGGCAACCAGCTGCCTCACCATCATTTACTAGCGCATCACAGCTTGTGGTGCCTTTTGATATCTTGCCATCAGGCAAGGTTTGCTGTGGGTGGTTTTGAGTTAGGACTGGTTATATCTCTTTTTCTGAGCCAAAGGACAACATACATGTACTTACAATGCTTGCTTCAAACATATCTACTAAGAAAGCAAATAATATATTTTTTATATATATATATAATTCTTGGCAGTGATGACAGCTTCTTTGCTGGCCTTAAGAAATAGATCCTTTAGGACTAATAATTTTAAAAAATTCTCTCTTTGTTCACTATTTTACCAGGTAGTTCTGCTTTTGCATTTCTTTAATTGCAGAGGTGCTGTTTTTTCAGTTACTCAGTTCATTAGCAGTGTGAAAGACCCAAAGCTCTGGTGGTATAATTTTTAAAGAGAGATTCACCTTTCTCAAAGATCAATGGAAAAAGCAAAGTCATGACATAATTCCTCATTTTATAATGGGGAATTTATTCAAACATGTTTTGGTTACCATTTATTACTGAGGACACCTTACAATTAAATGCCTTCATTTGCGCATAAGTATTCCCAAAACCTTTTAAATTCCGTTAAACTCACTCTGGATTTTCCTTCTTTTTTTCTTCATTTTCACTTAGTCTCTCAGCTCTGTTTTGCAACAAGATAGAGTCATGCTGACATAATAAACAGTTTTTTTGCTTGCATGTTTGAAGAATCAGTATTTAATTAATAACAGGAGGTTTGTGAAAATTAAAAAAGGTTTGTTTCGAAAGTGCATTTGAGAACACAGGGACAAAGTAAGTTTGCAGGACGGAAACTATCCTTTTTCTTTTTCTCTTGAATTATCACTGTATGAAATAATTGAAACAGTTGCCATCTTTTTCATAGCAGCCAGAAAATCAGACACTGCTTAGAGTAGTGGAGAAGATTTATTATTAGTTAATACAGAACATTTTCAGATGAACATGACAAGTTAATTCCCAGGAATCCAAACAAAATATATAGCCCAAATTCCCATATTTATACAAACTCACTTTCACACTACTGGCTGCCTTTTAAAGTCATTCTCATAACAGTGTTTCGTTACACTACTATCATTACATCGGTCACATGAAAATATTTTTCATACTTTTAGCTGTTATTTCTCTGCTTATAGATTGGGGTTTTTTTATAATTAAGATATTAAAAAATATATATAAAGAGAAACTGAAATCTATCCCTCTAGTGATTATTTCCTTCTGACAGTGGTTTATCTGTGCAGGGGTATCCATGCTGAGACCTGAACTACTGGCACATTAATTACAGCATGAAGAGCACAGATGCATTTTCTTTGAGTTACCAAAGTATGTATGGACTCAGATATATAGGAGCATCTCAGCTGGGACCATAACAAAAAAATTAACCTTACCAGTGTCAACATTATTGCAGCTCCTGGCAGCCAATTTAGACAAGAGTTAATTTGAAATGCAATTCAGAAAAGGAAGTGTGGGGATCTAACAGCTAAAAACAGATTTGTCCCTTCCCCACCACCACCCTCACTGTGCACATAAATCTTTCTCTTTTTCTCTTGAATTACTTTTCTCCACACTAGCCTTTCTGTTAATATTGCAGGCCATATTTTTGCAACTATTTCTACCACCTCCCCTCTCCCTTCACATTGAAACTTGCACTCCATGTTGTTCATATACGTAATCTCCTAGTTTTACTCCAGGAACTGAGGAAGTGGCGTTGCTCTGTGCTCTCTAGAAATGCCAGAAGATGCCACAACCCAAAACAACCCTGGACAGCGCTGGAGAGAGAACATTAGAGAGAACATTTGCAGGCACTGATAGCATTGTGCATACCAGAGCACTGCTGAGAGATCTCAGGGTTATTGGCTCAAGAAAATGAGATGGTTGACAATATAAAAAGATGTATTTATTAATTTTGGGTAATCTACCTCAATCGTCAATATATAGTATATTTCAGTTTGTTCAGATTTGTGTGCTATTTCACAAAAGCACATTACAGGCTTTTGCAAATGCTGTGGTATAAATCATAATAATATTTATTCTACACTGTCAGTAAGGTAAAACACCTAATGAATTAAAATAAAGATAGAAGTGTGATTAACAAGACAGTTTTCCATAAGGAAACCAAGCCAGGTAGATGGTCAGGAGCAGAGAAGCAGCCTGTCTTTGCACCCTGAGGAGTAGCAAAGGCATTGGAGGTTCCCTCCACAAAGCAGGAACATTTTTTTCTGGGAAAGCAGAGGGATTTGATAACCGAATTTCCTGGTCATCTGTGTGTTATTTCACATACCTCAGTCCCTCCTGCTACCCAGCCACTGCCCCAGAGCAGTAGGATGCTGCACACCCTGCTTGGTCTGCAGCTGCAACCACAGAAAGCCACCATCACCCAGCAAAACCAGAGTTATGTGGGGGAGCTTGTCCAGATGCTTCTCCCAGGGAAACCTATGGGGGGAAAAAAAAAAAGTCACCTCTGCTTGCCCTCCTATTTCCCACAGAACTATTTCCTGTTTCATGCTGTTCCCCTACCAGAAAGACCATTTCCCCTCTCCACCTATTTCTTATTAAGCCTGTCTTCAATATGCTTTCAGGGCCCTTATGGAAGTAAGACACTTCCATAAACAAAACTCTGCAGAGTGCAGCATTTTAACAAATTATAACAGCCTGGCATTTGTATCATATGTACAACTTTTAGGAGATTTTATCAGCTTTACTTTTCTAACACATGAAGATGTGTTTCTTTGATCTCATCCCTGCTTCTGCTAATTGCAGAATACTTTCAGGATGGGGCTGCCTTTTACATTCATGTGTTAAAATATGTTTCAAAGAAACAATAGTATCTTTTTGTGTCCAGTAAGGTCCAGATTGAACCATCAGCTTTTAAAAAACAATTATTTGCTCATTTCAGCTGACACAATTCAGTTAATGTTCTTTTTAGATGGAACATTCATTTTGAATTTACAATTCCAAACATTCATTTTGATCTATTTTGTTGTTATCAGCAAGAATCTTTACCCTTTCTTTGTTCTTGCGGTTTGCAGTTCTTTTGGTCTTAAAACAAATAAAACAGCACTAACTTGACTGAATAGTCAACTGACCCTCACCATTTGCTTCTAGGGACACAGCATAAAGCAAACATTCTTGTTTATTTTTTTTGTGTACCTTAAATTATGCAGGCATCTTGCCAGTCTTTGTGAAGTTTATTACTTTGGTTGTCTGAGTAATACTTCAGGTTATCCTGATAAATAAATAAATAGACCTTTTTAAATATAGTTTTCCTCTATCTTTACTTTTCCATAAATAAAGACATTTTTTTTAACACTGTGAAAGGAAAAGCAGAAAGTAAAAGAAAAACATCAGTAAGAAAAACAAATTTTGACAAGGAGCACAGTTTTCAGCTGCAGACTGTAATGTAATATTTTAGTTCAAACAAAAGCAAAGGAATTTCTATGTAGGTGTAGACAAACAGTAGCAATGCTGTGACCTGTCATTTTTTGTTTCACATGGGAAAGGAATATCAGTAGAGCATATACAGACATCTGAATCGACTTACTAACATCAATAAACACAAGCTATAGAGAAAAAATCTCTTCACTAGATTACTTTTCACTGAGAACAGTAACTGCTCTGTTAATGTTATCTTTGAAAATTCTGTTTCATGCTTGATGCTCTAAGAACAAGTAAAGTATTTTCTCACATAGTTCATTAACAACACTAGAAAGGGATCAGTTCTGAATTAACATTTACCTGAATACAAAGATCCAAATAGGAGAGACTTTTACATACAAGTCATTTTAATGCTTTTCTCTCAGAAAGACAACTGGCTGTAAATGTGCTTATTACATCAAATTTGGGCCAAAACTGAAGTTGGCCAAGGAAATCACAGAAATAATCAAGTAAATAACCTTTATCTTGTGAGAGGTTTAAAAAAATTTAAAAAGAAAGAAATACCCTCAGAAATATTTCATGCAAAAATCTATTAGATCTAGATTGGAACATTTTAAAAAAAGACAAAAAACAGTATGAGTTGTTTGGGTCTTATTTCAGGTTCTCATGTGCAAAGTCTTTCTTTAGAAAAGCCTTTTATATATCTTCGATTGATAAAAAACAACAAACAAATAAACTAGTCAGTTCAATACTGATGATGTGCTTGGTATTGTTATTTTGTTGTGGAAATTATATATGCCTTTTTTTGATTTTGTTCCACTTCTATCATACAACAACTATGTCTAAGAAAAGTTTTCTTACTAAAAAAAAAAAGAAAATAAAAATAAGTCTATAATTTAAGCACATTGGTTTTAATACTTTGATCCTGTTCCTATCTTCCATAAGAAAAACATTAAAATCATGAGAAAGTTTTTTTTTTGCATTATTTTATTCACACCATTTTTCTACTGAGATGGAAGGGTAGGACAAAAGAGAGAAATTTAAAGTTCAAATTATATTTTTTTAGCAATTTAAAAAACTGTTTTTAAAATAAAATATTTGATAAATTGATTGAAAAAGTATAATGAAGTAGGAAAAACAGGGATCTTTCCAATATTTTGACTTGCATCATGATGTCAGAAAACAGACACACTAGAGTAACACATATAAAAGTACACTGAAAGCAAATTCCTGTTAAATACCTGCTTTTTCTGTCCTCTAATGAGGAAATTTCAGTTTTACCTACAAAGTTACTGCTTAATTCATCATCATGAGAGAGTTTGGTAATGCATCTGTTATAGTGAAACACCATAACAGAGATATTTCCTTTTCTTCTCCATGGTAAGATTTTCCACAGGATGACAAAACATTTATTCTCTTGCTTTTGAGCAGGTAATTACCCTCTTCAATAGCAGGAGAAAAATTTTCAGTTTCTTTGCATTTGATACTCATTCTCTGCATTGAAAACCTGTTGTCCCTCAGAGCTTAATGCAACCTGTCAATCCTCACATCAAAATCAAAAGAGCACCTGACTTTCCTCTTCTTCAGAGACAGCCAGCCTTTGTTTTTGGAGGATGACCTATTGTATCTCACCCAAGACCAAGTAATAGCAATATCATCTGATAATCATAGAAGTAGGTAACTGCTTATGCAAAACAATCCACACACATTTGTGGATTTGTTCATTTTGTCTTTGTCTCATTTTCAATTTTAAACAGACTTGCTCATTCAGACACACACGTACCTTTACCAATTTAGCATTCAACAAAATGTCACAGTACATAAGCAATTCTCTGAGACTACAGCTGAAGCTTCACCATCCTCTTCAGTGACAGAGCCACAGTCAAGGTCACCTGTAGCAAGGTCTAAAACTGACATTTCTGAAATGGCACTGCATGAATAAGTACAATGAAAAAATAAACAGAAAAGGCAGAATAGACAGAAAGAGAGGGGCTAGTAAAGGAATGAGAACAGTGAAGGAAATGAAAAGTAGGGATGCACAGCTTATCAATACCTCTCCACACAGTGGGGGAGATTGCTTGCTCATTTGGTTCTCAGGTTCTCATGCACAGATTTCTTTCAAATCCTATCTGTCAATCCCCATTCTGCCAAACTAAGAATATGTGGATTTTTTTTTTATTGTTTTTACTCTTTATTTTATGATAATTCAGTCACTTCTCATCAGTCTTTGACTAGCATTTTAAATGTTGTGGCTCCTTCAGTTCATGGCACAGAATTTACTCATCAAGGAATAATGAAAGCATTAAAGATCTTTCTATGCCTAACAGAGCTTTAGGCATCAACCAGTAATAGCTGATGATGCAACATTTTATGTATATGTTTACTTTACTAGAAAAAAAAGTTATTCAACCTTTACATTCAAGGTAGGGATTGTAACTTATTAAAGACTTAATTTTAAAACTAGGACAAAAGAAAGCTATTGCCATGAGTGATGTTATATTTCTACTACAGCCAAAGTGTGTAACTTTTATCCTCAAGAAGCATGCAGAACTGCATATTTGCTTCTGAAGCATTTGCCAGGTTGTACCTGTAGCAATATGAAAAAATTTACGACTCTTGGAAAACGAGTAAATCTGAAATCATGAAAGGTGGATTTAGAACTGGTGTCTAGCACCCAAGTGTAACTTGAAGAATTACATTATTACTTTCTTGTGCTACAATTTCTATTTCTTATTTACTCCTAGGATGGTTGATTTTTTTTTTCCCTAGAAGAAACTTCCGCAGTACAGATGATGCAGAAGCACTGTATCTGCAAATGACAAGATTTCATCCTTGAATAGAGCAATTTGTACTGGTATTGACATGTTCTTTAGATTCCACGATTCCTTTTTGAGTTTAGTGAGTCAGGGTACACTACCCTGGGTTTATGACTGAATGTTTTGCATAAAGACGTGTACCTATGCACATACACAGTTACCTGAATGTGCTAATACAGTTACTGGGCCTCCTCTGAACATAAAATATGTGCATAGTCCCTCATGGCTCAAAAGCAACAATCCACTTTCTTGACCTTTGTTTTCACACAATTTCATTAAATTTACAGGAACTTGCCATCTTCTCTTTTTCAGCTTAGTTTAAACTGACCTATGATTAGAAGGTTTTGGAGGATAAACAAAAAAACTTTTGGATAATCTTTTTTTACTCAGGAAACTGAGACCCATAGTGTCTCCTTTTGTATTACACCTAGCAGATGGGAGTTCCTTTATGGAAATGCAGTGCAAGAAGTAATAATAGTTGTAAATATGTCTATGATTTACTACTACAATAAAAAAGTAAAGGAGTACTTCAGTTATGTATTTCATATATTGATTGGAAAGAGATATAAATTAAGCTTTAAACAACCATTATTACCATATGCTTCTTAGAGACAGCTTTCAGTTCTCTTTTACTTTCTAATTTTCATTTCATTTTCTATAGAAGATTAGAAAAAATTTCTCTTATATACAAAAAATATGCTAGTTCAGATATTCTATACTTTTTTCCTATGCAAAGCTTAAAATTTGTTTTGTAAAACATTATTTGTGTTAGAAATCACGAAGAAAAAAATTTTTAAGTATAAGTATAGAAAAAAGCTAGTGGAGAAAAAGTTGTTTTCATAAGATTTTTTAACATTGTTTACAGAGTGATATGAAATACTGGACATCCTCCTGAGAAAGAAGAAGATTATTGCTAAGTAACAGTATATCTATACAGAGGTCATGCAAGTTTTGGAACAGATGTAAAGTCTATGTATGAAGAGAAAGAAAAAATGAGAATGGAAAAATAAGTACTTTCCATGCCTCTGTGCCCTAAGTTTTTTCTTGGCAGACAGACACATGTAGCATGGCATCAGCCCATTAGCCCACAGCTTTTCTGAGCTATGCTAGCAGTAGTAGAGAGGTGGCAGCTTCATCATGTTATTCCATTTACACTGAATGATGAACCATCATATAGATCTATCAGTGTAGAGGTACAGCTAGCTCTGAGATGGCAGAAGTCCTCTGATGCAAAATTTTCCACTTCCACTCCGTGACCTCTAAAAAGGATATAATGTTGTACAATACATCCATGTAGTGTGGAGACCTGGCCAGGTTTTCCATTCCAGCAGAACTTTGGCCGTCCCTGCAGCACACCTCTAGGTGTGTACAAGACATTGTCCTACTGCACTCAGGACATGTGGGCAAAGGCCATGACATCAAGTTATTATTATACAAGATTGAGAGCTCATGCTGTGGGACTGTCTAGGTCCACAAAGACACAGGTCAGTAAAAGATCTCTCTCAAATTCCTAGAATAAGAAACCTCTTTTGAAGAAACACATGATTGTTTTGGCACCATCTGAAATACAAAAATGACTGCTACTCATTGACTTCTGTGTAAAACTTCTTTTTTATTCTGGGTACCAAATAAGTCACTCTAATCCACTGTCCTACATGTTCAGTGTGTGTTAAAAAAACACCTAAAGTGATAAGACAGCTGACAAGAGCACATCTTCATCAAGAACAGAGGAATGGATCCTCAGGACTGAAAATAACATACTTGAACTCTTTGTAAAGGGAGTAGTCCAAGATCATATTACTAATCTTTAATGATTTTAAAAGAATATGCAGATAAAGTCAGCTCTTTAAAGTAATTTGAATGCTTAAAGATTTATACTATTACTTAATTGGTATTTTT
>NW_005054567.1:62903-74883 GCF_000277835.1 Geospiza fortis | reverse complement strand
AGCAGGACCTCATGTCTTAATCTTATTTAAACTTCTGAAAAATTCTCTGCAGGTGTCCATCATCATTTTGTTTAAAAGCCTGGTCCCAGTCCTACATTTCAAAGATTTAAAAGAGAATTAGGATAAATTTTAAATCCTTTCTTTGTGATCTCAAGCCCACTCTCTGAGTAGGCTTCTAAAGGCATTGCTTACATGTGTTTTTCCTTCTCAAGTAATCTACTGTGTCTGAAGTCTGAGAAAAGCTGTGATAGTAATTTTCCTTAACTACACAATTCTTTCCCATTTGAAACAACGGGGAGTGAAATGTCACTATTTCAAACTGAAGCCTAATTACAAGAGCAGCCATAACTGAAGATTAATGATAAAATCCTCACAACCTCCACCACCAAGGCCATCATCTGCTAACATTAATTTTGTCACCAGTTCTGGATCCAGGTATACCCAATTGCCTGGCCTTCTTTTCCCCTTTCTTCCCTCCTGACTCCCAGCAGATATCAATACTGTATGGATGTTCTCTTCCAAGCTTGTTGCAGAGAGAGGTGCCCTAAAGGAAGGCGTGGAGTGACTGGCAGGGTCTAAAGTCAGTGCTGTCCCAACGACAGCCACGAGACTTCATGGACCTTCACAGGCATGCCACTGCCCCTTATGTTTAATTTTGCACTGAGGTAATTCAGTGCAAAAAATACTGTTTGTTATGATTTCTACATGGACCAAACTTTTCTGTCTCCTGACAGAAAAACCTATAGAATACTTTTCTAGTAATTTTTGTGACACAAATGTGACAGAAATTACTTTCTATGCCAAGCTACATTCAGTGTTTCCGTTTTATTTCTATTCGTGCTGAAGTGTTGAAATCATTAAAACATTACAAAACAATGAGAGGACACAGAATAAGGTATTGTCTTTGTGCAGTATCTTGGAGATGTGATACCCTTCACTGGATCCTCAGACAAATGAACTTTAGACCCACTGAATTAATTATTTGATTTCAAGGCAAATTAATTGAATACCAATACTACTGAATACTCCTGCAATGTTCCATTAGATTTAACACGTGGTTATGTCATCATTCTCTTTTAAGAGCCAGCTTCCTAGTCTAGACTACAAGTCCCATGAGGCCTTACAGAAACTCAGGGAAATGTAAGTTTAGGTCCAAAAGATAGACATAAATACTTCTTGTTTGACCAGGAAACTTCCCTGAAACTTCTGAATTTGCAAATGTCAAATCTTTTGCTGATTTGTTTGTTTCTAGAAAATGTTCATTTAGGGTTCCATAATAAATTATTCTGTGAAAATGTTATTTCAAATCACCAAAAGAACAAATAATAAACCCACGTCAAACAATCAGAAAGAAATTTCAACTTCAGTGCAATCCTTTCTAAACCAGTTACATTTCATCTTCTCAATTTAACAAGAAAATCTTCAAACACAGGCTGCAGTTTTTAAGAATGTGCCACACTTCACTCATCTCTCACGCGCTGAACATAACACGGAGAATTTTTGCTTGTTCAGCTCAATTCTCATGGAACACTTCAACATAGCAAAACTCCTTTTCATCTTCTTATTTCTGTATGAAAGAAAAGAAAAGTGTTGCAGAAATGTGCCTCCAGTATCAGTAATCACCTCTTTAGTGGTATGGCCATGTTGTAGAGTGACAGATTCTGTTGTTCCCTCCAACTCAGGAGCATTTTGCAGCATATCAGCGAATCTTCCTCATTCGTTAATGCTGATAATGTTTTCTTCTGGTGCTATTAAGCCTCATATCTTTCAGATAATGTCAAAATACCTTTCAAGCATGATGAAGAATGTTAGGAATTAGGTATTTATTGTTAATATCTCCAAAAGACTTAATTTGAAGATCAGTTATATTTCTTCTTGTCTAGTTATTTTGAAAATTGGTCACTTATGCTGGTTTTGGCCGGGGTAAAGCCTCACAGTGATTAATATGAGCCCTCAAAACAATATGTTTTGGATTTGCGCTGGACACAGGGATGTTTTGTTATTGCTGAGCAGGGCTTACACAGAGACAAAGCCTGTTCTGCTGTTCGTGCTGCCATGCTGGCAGGAGGGCTGGTTCTGGGAGGCTGGGAGGAGACACAGCCAGGACAGGTGACACAAAGTGACCAAAGAGATATTCCACATCATCTGACATCATGGTCAGTGCATAAACTGGGGGGAAGAAGGAGGAAGGGGGAGCTGTTTGGAGTGGTGATGTTTGTCTCCCTGAGTCACTGTCATCTCTGATGGGCCCTGCTCTCCTGGAGATGGGTGAACACCTGGCTGTCATGGGAAGCAGTGAACTGATTCCTTGTTTTACCTTCTTTGTGTGTGTGGCCTTTGTTGTAACTGCCTTTATCTCTATCCATGAGTTTTCTGGCTTTTGATCTTCTGATCCTCTTCCCAATCCTGCTGGTGGGGGACTGAAGGAGCGACTGCTTAGGACTTGATGTCAGCTGGGGTTAACCACACCTACAGTGCAACTGAGATTAAGGTAAAGTACATGGAGAAATTCAATTATGGAATCCAGAATACACCACATGCTCACAGAGAGAACTTGCCTACCAAACAGGTTTTTCCATTCCGTGAGGGCCCTCACAAAGGAGGAAGCATCAATTGTGAATTTGGGATGTGTATATTTGTTTGCTGGAACAATTTCCACTGTCTCCCATTCCCATAATTTTGACAGGAAATTCTTTTATCCTAGTCTGAATGTTCCTTTCTCCCACTTGAGCTCACTTAGCTATGACTGGAGAAAGTTAAAGAAAGGAGTCAGCGTTTGGTAGTCAGGCAGGTAAAATAACTACCCTTTTTGCAAACATATTTATATTTTCCCCATTCTTTGAGAAGTAATATTTGTTTATTAATGGTTCTTGTTTGCCAGAAACACTGTAACTGTGTTATGAGCTCATGACAAAGTACCTTTCTGACCCAGGAAAGGGAGAATGAAATTCTGCATTCACTGGAAGAATGAAATTCTGCAAATTTTTAGTCTGTTTTCATTTTGACAGTATCAAAATACACAAATACATGCCTGCTTTATTGTATGATAGGCAGTAAGTTATTTTCACCAGAGTCCTAGAAAGAGCTGTAATTTACAGAGAATATCCCCAATGTTGTCTGTGTTTTTATTTCATATAGCATTTACTTTCTATATTAGTTAGAAAACTATAAAGATTCAGGAAATGAGAGTTCCTAGGGTTAGATAGCACACAAATAAAAATATAAATTCTCCACTAATTAAAAAATTAACATAAATCTACTCAATTAACATGTTACTGCATCTTCAAGTCCTATTGTCATATTAAGCACCTGGGCAAAACATACAACACAGTATGAAAACCACATTTTTATTGATTTATTTTAAAAATTAATGAATGAAGAGCTTTCTTGTCCAGCTTAGGTCCCCTCTAACCTAAATTTTCTTTTCTATTCTATTTAGCTTTAGGTGTGAAAGAGAAACAGGACTCTTAAAAAAAAAATCAAAGATATTTTGTGAAAAAATGTCATTACATGGCATTATGTTTTGTGAAAAACATTATGCCTGAACTTCCAGCAAAACCAAAATATGACTAATCCAAAAGTGTACTGTATCAGCTAAAAAATGTCAAAAAATTCCAAAAAGTGAAAGAGGAAAACAGACTGTACAGGTCCAATCGCTTCACCTCAAAGCAAAAACAGAAATAAAAAAATACCCATTCGCTCCCACTGCCTATGGACCTGATAACAGATGGGCCTCTATGGTGGAAAACATTGTCTGAGGAGAGGCTGAGAACTCTGGGCTTGCCTAATGTGGGAAAAAGGAGATGGAGAGGTGACCTCATTGCTCTCTGCAACTTCCTGGTGACAAGGATGTGGAGAGGGAGGTACTGATTTTGTCTCCCTAGGATCTAGTGAGATGCAAATGGCTCAAAGCTGCACCACGGAGATTCAGACTGGGCATCTGGAAGCATCTTTTAACTGAGATGCTGGTCAGACACTGGAACAGGCTCCCTTGAGAAGTGGTTGATACTCCAAGCTTCTCTGTGTTTAAGAGTCATTTGAACAGTGTTCTTAACAGTGTGTTTGGTCAGCCCTGCAGTTGGGGTTTTTGCCTTTTTCTTATCTTTTGTTTTCCTCCTCTCAAGCAGAGTAACTCTCCACAGCCCCCGAGGGCTGTAGGCAATGGTAATGCAGCTGCTCTGGGGGACAGGCCTGGCACAAGGACAGGGTGGACATTGCTCAGGGTGGGTCAGTGTGCACAATATTTTTCCTGATTTTTTTAAGCATTACCTGTAGCAGGACAAGTTAAAAGGCAGAAAACACCTTTAATACAGTTTATTTTGAAAGAGAATGTATCTTGAATTGTGCCAAGGTAATAACATGTGCTATAGAAGTTATGACATTCACAGCTTCAGACTTTACAGAAAAAAATGTACTCTGTAGGTATTAAAAGTAGAATTTAATTGAATTCTTTATTTTATCGACATAATATTAAACCAGTCAAATCATAACTTTCTTTTTGAAGCATCAGTTCCTCTTCAGAAAATGAACAAAAGTTTATAGTTATGTATACTCCTATAGTTATGTAAACTCCTAAATATATAGCACAAAAGGTTCTTACAAGCTTATTTTTAAAGAAAAGCTATCAGATATGGACCTGCACAACACCAAAGTGGGGTAATTTAAACTAAAATTTTTGTCTGAAAAACAAACCAAATTCGTATCTGAACTTTGAAACTACACTACGTGTCTTATTGTTTAATCATCCCTTTCCATTTCAGAAGTTTATTCCATTAATAAACAATTAAAGACAGTACTTCGAAAGTTAAACTTAAGTATTTAATATCTCAAAATGTTACTTAGTTTATATAAAATTTCAAATCAATGTTAAAAAGCTAAAATAAAAGATTTCTTGTGTACAGCTGACAAAATAAGAAAAAGTTTTCAATATGATAGCAATATATCAAACTTCCTGATCTAGCCTGCTTGCTTTAACCCGCAGCTCTAAGGAAAAAACTCTAGTAAAGCATTTCTTGAATCTGAATACCTCAAATCTACTTTAATTATTCTGAATGGACTGATACAGTGTCCCTTCCATGGAAGTGTTCAAAGCCATCATGGATGGGATTCTGAGCAACTTGGTCTGCTGGAAGGTGTCCGTGGCAGAGGATTTGGAACCAGATAATCTTTAAGATCCCTTACTACTGAGGCCATGATATGGAGGAAAAAAATAGTAAACTAGCAAGTAGTGTTTAATCCAGTTCAAAAATACCTTGCAGGTAAAATACAAGTTCCATTTCTCTTTTGAACATATTTGTGAATTAATTATTGGCTAGACAACTATAAATATACAAATATAAAAGTAGAATATACTGAGACTACTATCAAAGCAATTACTTTAAGTCTTTGGCTCAAGACCTTACTGAACTGTCATTCTAATTCTGCGTGCAGCTTAGACAAAAAGTGGTAAGTAGACTGCAACATACCTAGTCTAATCACTTACACTGAAGCACATAGCTGAATCTCAATAATAAAATTCTTTACCACAACAGGAAAATAAATCTTAGGTATTTATTTTACTATGTTACACAATTGATTTAAAAACAGAATGAATGGGACACTTTGCCCAGGTTGACTGACTACCTATAGGAAGTTGTTGTTATGTGCTGAATGGAAAAAAATAATGTCAACGAAAATTATCTATGACTCAAACTGGACACATATGACCATAGATGGAAATCAACAGTAACATAAAATCTAATCAAGAATTGAGAACTGCTCACAAAAGTTTCATATGCTTTTGATTCATATACTCGTTTCATATACCTTTGGTTTAAAGGTCCATATGTTGTTGGAAAAAGTATCTGGAACAAAGAGAAGAAATCAGATCATGAGTAAAATAAGAAATTAATTGGCATTAAAAAAGACTAAATTGGGGCCATTATTAGGTGATTATGCTGCAGATAAAGAAGGATATATCTCATTGAAGATTTTTAAAAGTGCAAAAAGTATCAAAGAAATATAAATCTTCTTCACTATTCAGAGTGCTGATGGTCTCCGAATATAGAAAAGAAGACAACAAAGAAGATGTTGTTGTGGTAGGGATGTGTTAAAGAAATCCAGATTCAGAAAGAAAATCATTAGACTAAGGTTTTCTTTGTACAACAAACAGAATTTCAAGGTCATCTAGAATTAGAGTTCACTAACTGCTTCATTATGAAAGGAATGTTGTAGAATATGGGTTGTCCAGTGAAATCTTAGAATGAGTATTCCACTCAAGGCAGAATGGTTTTAAAAGACTGTTACTACAAAGGAATGAAGAACAGCAGCCTCTTTAGAACACAGAGAGGATGAAGTTTTTGGTTTCCCCTATCTTCTCATTTAAAGACAAACAAGTAAACAAAAATCATGGAAAAAAAACCCCTTTGGGTCATTTGAAGAATATGCTCGAGAAGAAAAGAAAGAAATAGCAGAATTGCTGTTATACATTTTTATTACGCTTAATCGCTCTACATACATAATGCATGCATTAAAAATCTAACGCAAAAATGAATTTACCTCACTACAGGCACTGTTAATTGTAGATGTATTATTTTCACACCTGACATAGTTTGAAATGGAACACATCGTATTTCCACTTTCTAATTGGAACTGGCTGCATTGAGTCCTGTACCTCTAAAACAGTAAGACGCAATGTGTTCAATGTGCTTAGAAAGTATTTGGAAAAGGCACACCATACATCACTTACTCCAAGCCATTCACTGAACAGACTAGTAATGTGCAGAGCAAGAGTGCTGTTACAGAAGTTAGAGTTGCCACACTAATTATTTAGATAAATAACCTGAGTTTTATCACTTTCATCATTTCTATTCTAAGATAAGAATTACTCATTAATTTTGTCACTGTACTGGAAGCTGATGTGTTAGGCTCCTATGCAGACATTGGCTAAACTGAAAAGTGAAAACATGTGAGCACTTTCTGGTCTGCAAATACAGACACAAAGATATAACACTAATTTGTGATATTGACACATAATCTCTTCAGTGAAAAATGGAATGAAATTTTTCTTTTAAGTAGTTTAAACACAATTGCTCTGACCAATAGAATTACTTGAGACTTTTTCCCTTACAAACCACATAAATACTGTGGTTGTCATCATTGTCTTACTTTTGTATGCTATTTACAAACTCTTCTGGATCAAGATGTCTTTCTGCTTTTCACACTAAAGAGTCCTTCATTACTGGAGCAAATCCCGCACAAAATACACTTCAAGACATCTATTCCTTGTATTTGCTGGTGTGGTATTGTTGTTCTGCTTTTAGGACATTACTCATTGCTGGCCATAGACGTGAATAAAGTGTACATCTGTTGCAAGCAACCTTCTATCAAGTAGAAGGAATATTCAAATTTACCTTAGTGTGGTGAAAAGTGGAGGTTATTACCGTAGGGATGGAGTACCTAGTCCAGCTAATGGGTATCTAAGCCATTTTAGGAAAAGTGTTTCCCTGGTAACAGACTCTTAACAGTATGGGT
Organism: Geospiza fortis; assembly: GCF_000277835.1. Lineage (NCBI taxonomy): Eukaryota > Metazoa > Chordata > Aves > Passeriformes > Thraupidae > Geospiza > Geospiza fortis. The sequence continues at coordinate 67,371 of NW_005054567.1, read as the reverse complement.
GTTGTGGAATGGATGTATGTAAGCCTCTAAGAGTCACAGGAGAAAGTCAAACAAGCAGGAGTCCTAGGGTGAAGTCATGAAACAAAGCAACTTTAGAGCAGAGTTCTTACAGGCAAAAAAGATTCTGATTTCTAAGTAGGACACTCTCATTTAGACATAGTTTTTCCTGACTGCAGCAAAACAGAACTTTGTTTAGTCTCAGTAATGGACAAGATATCAACATACTGGTATATATTCACTGTCAGTTCTTCTTCCTAAGAGAAACATATCAGCAAAAGGAAAAAATAACCCCGTTATTTATTTAGCTAACTAAAAGCACTTAGTATGCAGGAGATGTTACTGAAAAGGATACCAAGGGTGTTTTGCTTGAAGGCAATGTGGGTTTTGCAAATGGCAGTTGTTACATAAATAAGTCAAATGAAAAACAGATGGTTATTCTAATTCTGTCCAGCATGTTGTTCTTATTATTAATAAATCATAGAGAATTCATGAAGACAGTGTTACAGATGTTAACAGAACCTACTTGAATGAATATAGTTAGTAAATTTGATTTATCCAGATAGTTTACTGTGGTAAAGCATGTACTGACTAAAGGGTTAACAGAAATAATAATTTATTTTTACAATTCATTTTAGTGTGGCAGTTCAATGAGATTAGCAATAAAAAAAATCATCCTTAGAAACGGCACTTTGGGGTTCTTCGTAATACAGCTCTGAAACTTGTGAAAAGGGTAAGTTCAAATACTCAGTTTCTCAGGTTTTACTGAAGGCTTTCTGTAATATGGAAAGAGATGACACTTCAGAGACAGAGTCTAAGAATGCCCAATAGCAGACTATCTGAAGAACTTCTTCAGCAGTCCCAAGGCATTTTGTCATCTGAGCAAAATTCATCACTAGCACAGTTACAGCAAGAGCAGTTGGATAGAAGATTTAGATAAAAGAGTACGGAATAAGGAACCCTAGTACTCCTGGGCTTTTGACCTATGGAATGTATGAAGCCAATAGAATCTTCAAACAGTCAAGGAGCCTTACAAGCCACTGGACATAAGAACTAAAGAGGTCAAAGACATGTGAGGTGATTTAATCTATTTTCCTTCTCCAGTTTTTCAGAAAGTGCATTGTATTTTCCAGTCTATACAGGTTTAAAATTATAGAATAACAGGCTTCCTTTTAGGACAGGATGAAGGAAGATATGTGGTAATCTTAATGATAGCATATTTTGAATTCTGTTTTCTCTATTTTTCCTATCAAGTACTTGAATGTGTAGCTTAAGCATCACTAGAGCTAGTATTTTCATCATCTATATTTGCACTTTATTATGAGATCACTGACTTCATATTAAAAACAGGACAACTTGCTGAAAAGCATCCAAAAACCTCAAGAAAAGTATAAATGTAAAATATTGCCCCAAAAAATTGTTGTTACAAATTTTATCTCAAACAATCCCTAATAAAAACCTATAGTCAAAAGATGGAAAGATATAGAGGTTTTAATTTTTTTTTAAATTCAGTAATATAGTAGAGTCAATAATGTTAATTTCTTCAAGTTTTTTCTATAGGTATGAAATATTTTGTTCAGAACTGGTTAAATATGCAGAAAGATATCAATACCATATCTATAGGGAACTCAGCCCAATATTTTGAGTGATAAAAAGCAGAGCATTGTAAAGTTGGTACAATGTGCTGCCATCCACCTCTGCCCGCATTTGTGACTGACAGCAAAACTTCCCTTGGGAGGTAGGGCTTATGAAAATCCTGGTAGACATCCTCAGTGAGGAATAAATATCAGAGAAAGCGCACACACACACTCAGCATACATAGAATTATCCCTTTTTTTAAAATAAGAATTAGACTAATAATTTCTGACTAAGAAAATTGATTTGCTGCCAGGTATCAGTAGTTGCCTATGGACACAGACTTTAACAAAAACTAAATGTACATATATGTGATGGAAAAGCACAGCTGAAAATTTAGGCATTTGTGATAAATCTTTTATTTATAGCAAAATATAAGCTGTCCTGATAATCAGAGATAAAAGTCAAGTTGTGTGGAAAATCTTGAAATCAAGCACCAGATGTTATTTTAGAAATGTTAGGTACTTCCCTTTAAATGTGTCTCTTGTTTCACCTGGTCACATTCTATACCTTGGACCTCCTCCTTATATTGCTTTTATTGACACTTTTTTTTTTTTTTTATTAGCACTGTCATTAATTATAAAAGGTGTCAGGCTATAGCCTTTGAAGATACCTCTTTCTGTGTTATAACTCTAAGCTTTTCAATTCACAGGGTAGGTCTCTGCCTATCACTTAAAGCTAGTTAGCATGAAGGCAAAGGGCTGTATTCAGGATTAGGTCTTGCCAATTATAAATGAGACCTGTGACAAAATCCCATTAAATTTGAACAATTTTCAGTGGCTTTCATTTGCCTAGCACCTTATCACCTGTCAGATTACATGCTTTTCCTTCCTTATTGATTTCTGTCTCATAATTTGTTGGACTAATTTCTAATATCTGCCATATTGACTGCTGCATTCTGATTGCCCATAAATTTGTCTTTTAAGTCCCACATTTATGACTGCCTTATTACTTGTCTTAATATTATCTGCAATATTATCTAATGTTTTCTTTCTATAGATTTACTGGTGTTTTCCTATTCCTCTTAAGGCAGTTATCTGTCTGACTCTATAACCTCCCCTTTTTGCCTTTCCATTTATCTCTCATATTTTTCTCCTTCATCTTCAAATTCTTCAAGCTTTCTTTAGTTTATGACAATGGATACTGAGCTATTGATTTTTCAAGCTTATAACAGAGTCATAGAATGATGCCTATTTCCACTGTCCAGCTAGGTGTCTGATGTATTTTCTCTTTTGACTTGTAGAGTCTACCCTTAACTCCACCCTCTTTCTTCCAGGAAGGGAGGGAAAGACATCTTCACCATCTTAAACAGCAGTGTGAGGAGGAAATTGAAAAAAGAAAAAGCTTTTCAGCATATGTTGTAATCTTGTTTGAAGCATTTTATCTATCTTGTTGAAGACAGGAAAAAAAATGTTATGACTCAGGTGGCCATTTATTTATGTATGAATAGCAAAAATCTCAAATGGGAAAGACTTCATACTCCACCCATTCACTAAAACATATTTGGACCAGTGGCTCAAAGAAATTCAAATTAAAAATGCATTCTTTCAAAACAATACCCAAGAAAAAAAAATTAGAAAACTGAAAAGGAATATATTCATCAGATAAAAAGTGTCAGATAAAAGCTTTACTGATCTCTGTCATTGTCTGTGCCTCTCATGCTTCACAGCTAAATTCTTGATAGTGGAACATATAAGACCACAGCATCTGATGGACACTGATATATCTCGCATTTTGTTGGTATTTTTTTATTTTTGTTGGTATTTTTCTTTTAGCTCTGGAAAGCATGTTTTAGAACTAAGCTGGTTGCTGTCTTTTGAAAAATGATGTGTTCTTTGGGCTTATGATTCATAAATTTAAAAAATTACCCAGTGTACTTTCGCAGTTTGCTTTAGAAGATTCTTATATTTGTGAGATCAGTTAATTTTTTTTCTCTTTTAAATTTTTCAATTCCTTTCTATTATTAAATATATCTTTCAACAGTTGGCCTGGAAGTATTTATTTTGATTTCAGCTGAGAAGTTTGAAACTGTCACTTAGAAGCTTGAACATTTTGGGGTCACCTCATGCACAATGTAGAAGGGAGCAGGAACACATCTCTATCTTGTTGCACATGGCTTTCAGCCATCGTTTTTCATCTTTTTGGATGCTGTCTCACAAGTTTGACAAATACTTGGTTGTATAGTGAGATTTTAGTGCTGCACTTTTACACACTAGTAACAGTTCTGGAAACCGTGGCAGTATCTACATCATATGTTCTGATTCAGAACACAAAAACAGTGAGTGGATATTAAATTAAATATTTAATTTAAAATGCATTTGAATTTGTCTTTCTTCTTTCATACATTATGACCTCTAACTAGAGAAAATTTTATTTTAAGGTTGTTTCTTCTCTTTGGATCTGTGAGAATTTTTCCTGTGTCTCTGAACGCCCCCATTCATTTTTTTTGTCACATTCACTATCAAATTCAAAGATCTATTCTTGCTATGGAAAGTACCACTCACTTCCTTTTCTTCTTGAAATAGTTTCTGGCTTTTTATTGTTCCAAGTTATCTCAAACTACTATTTCCGCACTCTCCTTTTCTAATAATTTATATCGTATGGGTTTTGTGTGTGTGTGTGACAGCCAAATGTTCTTTATCTGGGTTTACCTTTTTATCATCAGTAATCAGATGTATTAGTCCTCTTTTTGGTACATGGAATATATTGTTTTTGATAACATAAGGAAGATGTGCTGTAAAATACACAAATACTAAACTGAAATGGTAATATTGGAAACTGAGTTAATAATTATATATCTGCATCTTCTTTGTGTGGGACTCAATTGCCTCTTTCC
>NW_005054567.1:51431-62861 GCF_000277835.1 Geospiza fortis | reverse complement strand
TAATGCTTCATAACTTTCTGCCATGTGTGGAGACTGTTAAAATGTACTCTGAAAAAATAGTCTGTCATTTCCAAGGTAATGAAAAAACCTATGAAGATGCCCTGAGCATAAAATTGTTTCTCTGTTTTTTTAAGCTTTATATCTTCTATAATAAATGTGGTTTCTTCTCTATGTTATTCTGGGCCCTAAGCTCACACATACTGGAACATTTTATTTTGGTCAGTCACAAACGTATACATCAAATATCAAGTTATGTTGAATGATGCTGTTTGCACAATTTTAAAAAACTCTATGTCTTCCAAGCAATATTTAGTGAAGATTTTTAATCTAATTTTAATTAACAACTAAATTATTAATTAAATGCTAATTTAATTTAACAATTTAATATAAAAATGCTAATTTAATTTAACAATTTTTAATCTAAACACTTTGATTGTGCACATTTTTTAAAATAACTATTACACAGTGTCATATCTACAGTGTACTTAACCTTTGTCAGATATTTTTCCTTTTCCTGTACTCCCTACTATATATGTTATCCTTGCTTTCTGGAAAAAAAAATCATTTAATCTGTTGTAATTTTAAAATTTCTTGGCATTTTTATCTGATAGAAACCAATACAACCTATGAAACCTATACCATAGCTCACTAGGCTGGTAGATGAAAGTTAAAGATGAAGAGCTCTGGTTCAGAGCTAGCTTGCAGTTCTTTTAGTGACTTACTTCACAAGGCATTGGACCCCTGGTTGACCACAAGAAATTTAAAATTCTTCATGCTCACCTTTCATGACTAGTTGAAGTACCTCATCCTAAAACATGAGTGTTGCAAAGATTAATTTCTGTAAATGGTCCTGAACAGGAAGACTATTTACTATGATAATGTAGCTCTTAAATTGTAATGGACATAAGAAATGAACATCCTGTTTAAACATATTTTTTTACTTTGATAGTTTTTCTGTGTATAAATCTCCACTGCCTTGTGGTGTGATAATTTCATTCTTTCTGTCTTATTATTTTTTGTTTCAACTAAAGTAATTCTCACAGCAAAGGATTTTCAGTATGCGTGGCAGTTAAGTTATTACATTCAATCAGTCATTCATGTCATCTCAGTCAGGGTAAAACATTTTTAGTATCAAACAAAAACTAGAAAACTGAAGATCTTTTGCCTTTAAGAAGTAATACAGTGAAGCCACAGCAGTGAAAGCTCATACTAGAAAATAAATTACTTTCATGATAGGATACCTAAGGTTTTCTACCAGTTTCACTCCAGGTAATGACAAACAAACCATGACAGGATAATTGGCATTGCAAGCTGACGAAGATCAATGATTTTCTTTTATTATTGCAGGTAAACAGCCAGACTCTTGCCTTCAGAGATTCTACCACAGAAAAGTCCTACTGGTCAAATAATTTTCACAAAAAATATCACTGAAGACTTTTAGTCATCAAAACAATTTTGCTTTGGAAAAAAATGACATGTAAATTTACACAAAGAAAGTACATTTCCTTAGTTTATTCTCAGGCTGGCAGTCAGAGGCTTAACTTGAGCCTTAATCCCTTTTAGCTGAAAGCTCCTTTAGCTGGAAGTTCATCTGCCAGCAGTCTGTCAGTCCAGCTATTTCTCATGTCAGCTACTGATGAACAATTACTGACACATTAATCCTGTATCACTTCCTCGCAGACTGGGCTTTGTCTGGGTATGAACAGAATGAGATGAGATATAGCAACTATTTTGGACTACCTAGGGGTAATGGGGAGGAAAGGAAAAATAAAGTTTAAGGAATATATATCATTAAAAAGGACTCTGACCTCTTTGAGCATGAATTATTAAGATCATAAGAAATTATCATCAAAATATTTTCAAGTTTATAGTGGAAGTATGGGAATGAGTTCTGAAAAATTAAAAAGCTCTAATTTTTAAATAGGCTGCTGCAACCAAGTAGAAGGAGTCATTCACAGAGGCAAAAAATTCAAAATTTCTTTCTGTAATGTTACTCTAATTCATTTCCTACTTTGCTTTGTTTTTTCTTAACTATATAAATATATTGCAAATTAAGAAGTATTTGTGAACCTCAGATAAAAAACAGCTCTAAATGTGACAAACTGGATCTTCCACTGAATTATCCTTCATTCTAAATCTTAGCTTTTCAGAAGGGATTAATTTAAGGTGTAGAAAATAAAGCCATCATTTAAAATTGTTATTAGTGCATCAACTTTATTTTGATTTTGATTTAAGTGATTAGCTAATTAGATTAACATTTTATTGGTTATTAAAATAAAATTTCAAAAATTATAGTGCACATGTTTTATAAGGTAAAAGTGCAGTATACTGCGCTGACCTTTCCAATATTCTGAATCATGATTGTTGTTCTATTTCTCTTCTTCTATTAAGGAGCTCTAAACATACAAAAGTGATTATATAAGAGCAGTCAACATAATAACTCTAGTAGAACAATGCTAATCTTCTAGCCTGACCTAAAGACAAAAAATGAAGGTGAGGGAGGAAATGAAGTAAAAAATTCTTTTCCAGAAGAAAATGCTTATAACCATGTGTTTCACAGTATTTTGACATATGTGTAAAAATTAGTTATTTAGAAATATTTCTTTCACACTCTATTGTTATCACTCAGTTCCAGACACAACTGATTTGTAGCAGGCTTAAACTTTAGCATCGCATGATCTTCAGAACGGATTGTTCATTCTGAAGAGAGAAGTTATAAACTTAAAATTTTAAGATTTGTGTTTTGGTAGCTGTAGACCCAAAGGTATCAAAACAGCCATGTATACTGTCTCATCTGACCCAGTCAATATTCAGCTACAAATGCCAGTGGAGAGGTCTATCATTGTATAGATTTTGATGCCATATCCCTGTTTTTTCCTTATGAATTTTTTGATACCCAAGGGACATAAAACATGAAAATTATTTAGTTAACTATTACAAACACATTATTAGTAAATGGCACTGTCATAGGATTGTTTTTGCAAGGCAGAAAAAATCATGTCTTTGGCCTTAAAAAACCCCATATTTCTGTTTTTCTTGGAAAAATATGGCTGCATCTGGTTTATAATACAGAACAAGTTACAATATTATAAGAATCTTACAGCATCATAATAATTTTATAGAGTTATAATATTCCAAAAAGTTGATTTGAAATAATTTCCAACAAGCTGGAAGAGTTTTCAAGACTTTGGGTTTAATTGTTTTCAAACACAAACTGTTTGCCATTATTTTGTGATACTTTCAGTCACACATTGTGTAAATGAATAAAAGTGGGTGGCTGGTTTCTTGACCATTCCTCTTTCTCCCACTCCATTGCAACCTGTACATAACTCTTAGTCAAACAAGGAGAGAACTGAGAGCGGTAAAAGATTAAACTTGGAACTTAGAAAACTAAGCAGTCAATGACATACATAAATATAAGAGTCAAATTTAACATTTTTATGGCAACATAAAATCTTCATCATAGCTAAGAATGAGAACCTTAGGAATGTGTTGTGCATGTGTTCAGTATCAGGTACGAAGACGGATAGTGGGAGCAGAGAAAATAGTTTGTGATCTACACCTCAAAGAGGATGATTTATTCCTCTTGGAATAAATTTTTCTTCATACAACCTCCACAAGGAGGATGCAACTATATATAGCCTGTAACTTTTACTTTTCTGGGAACACATTGGATTTGATTTGACACTTGGGAGTTCTAGAATCAACAATGAAACTACTTTGCTAAAATATCTCGATATTAATATCGATTAATTTAGTCCTTTCAGTTAATTTTTTTTTAATTTAAATAAATTATTAATTTCTCCAAAATGAGGATAATTATAAGCATCAGTTGTTTTTCTGTTCTATCTCAAAAGTTGTCTCTTTTTAATATAAAAAACACACATGTTGGAACATTCTAGCATACTTATTTTAAAACCTATTATGGAGCAGTTTATCATAAGGACTACTGTAATAGTTTAATGATGAAAAAGCTGCCAGCTGTGAAATTGTAAAATAATCAGTATAATTGAATATGTGTAAGTGTGGAAAACATTTTTTTTTCTCACATATTATTAAGAACAACTATCTAACCAGGCTCTATTTTCAATTTCACATCATTTATTAGGTCAGGAATTTACCACTCATAAGCATCTCAAAAACATTCAGATCCCTACATAAAACCACTGTCTGTTTCCTTGAATGAAAATGATATAACACAGTGCCGTAAGAGCCCATGACCAGAATCTGAACCCATCTTATGCGTACCCAAGTATGCATAAGATATTAACCCTATTAGTGACTTTGCCTTCAAGAGGATCTATCTCGTAAGTAGCCGACAAAGGTCATCAATATAATCTTTAATCAAATTTTCTTTTTCAGTGGAGGATAATACAGGTTTTTGAATTAAAAAAAAATAGAACAAAAGAGAAAAATTTATGATACAAAAAAAGGTACTTGGAGGACTTCTACCCACAGCAGAAATTTCATCATTTTTTGGCAGTCATCTTTAAACAGACTTAGACATGATATGGTGGTTATGAGAAGTATTATACTGCCTGAAATATTTCTGTGCCAGTCATGCTGTCTTGGGTGCAAAATGAAATGTGCAGTTTGAAGACTTAATTCTGCATAATCCATTTCCCTGTAAGTAGCAGCCTCAGTTCTTAACCTGAATGTATGACTTTCTGTATGACTCCCTGAAGACAATGGTATTTTAACTCCAACTCTGTAATAACCAGTGTCTTATAGTTTGTTAACGAACTTTTGATTTCTTATGCAATTAAACTTCAATGAAACACCAGTAAATTTTCACATATCTATACATGGAATTCTCAGGGAAATCGGAGCCTTGCAAAAAGATATTGCTGTATTTTGAGAGTCAGCGCAGACTGTGATAAGTCAGCCAAGTTTATTAAAAATGCCATTGACATACATAAGAATATCTTATAGGAGAATAGGTGCCAGCAATGGAGAGAGACAGGGAGACCAACTCGTTGATCAGAATCCGATTTTATTGTGGGATACAAACACTTATATACTATTTCAGGGAGACTAGTAATGTGTACTACAAAGATTATTTTGAAGTCACATACACAAACATGCATATAACAAGATCTATTGCTTGCAGAGTTCAATGGGATTTTCTTTTTCTGGTAAACTTGTTTAATCTTCTTGCAATCCAGGTCTGATTTTCAAAGTTCCGTTTGCTTTGGCATCCTGTTATAAAGTCTCTTATGTTAACCCGATCCCAAGTCCATCATCTGTCTTGTGTCCCTCAACATTCCCACAAATAGGTTCTTTAGAAAGTTCACAAGATGCTCTTAATGGAGTTCATGAACTGTAAGTCTCCTAGCTCTGCTCAGACCTTGATGCTGTGCAAGCACTGCTCAGCAACATCTAAAAGTGGTGATGACATTATTAGGAGTGTTTTGGTCACAAATCTGAAGCACAGTACCATAGAGGATGCTATGAGGAAGCTCACTCCATCCCATTCAGACTCAGAATTGCTGGAAATGTTGCTCATACTAAAGCCAGAGACATGGGTTTGACAGGTGTAGCACTCAGTGGATAAGGAATTGGATAGATGGTTGCACTCAAAAAGCTGCAGTCAAGGTCTCCAAGTCCAAGTGGAGGTTATTGATGAGAAACATTCCTCAGGGGTTGGTGCTGGGACTGACAATGCAATGACATCTTTGTCAGCATCAGAGATGGTGGGATCAGAGCACCCTCAGCAACTTCACCAACACCAAGCTGTGAGGTGCAGCCAACATGCTGGAGGAAAAGAACGCAATCTGGAGGGACTTTGATAAGCTTGAGAAGTGGGCTCATGGGAATCTTATTCATTTCAGAAGGCCAGTTGTAAGATCCTGCAGCTGTGTTGGAGCCATCCCAAGCACAAGTACTGTCTGAGTGTAGAATGGATAGAGAGCAGTTCTAGAGAGAACGACTTGTGGGTGTTGGTGGATGAAACGTTTGACATGACCTAGCAATGTGAACTGGCAGCTCATAAAGCCAACCTGGGCTGCATCCAAAGCAGCCTGTCCAGCTGGGAGGGCAAGGGAGGGGATTCTGCTCCTCCGCTGTGCTCTGGTGGGATCCACCCAGCTCTGGGGCCCCCAGCATAGCAGGGACATGGATGTGCTATAGCAAGTCCAGAGGAGGAACAGGAAGGTGATCTGAGGTATAGAGAACTTCTGTGAAGACAGACAGAGAGAGCTTAGCCTGGAGAAGGCTCTAGGGAGGTCTTGTAGTGCCTCTCAGTACCTGAAATAAACAGCTGGTGAGTGGCTTTTACAAGGGCATGTAGTAATAGGAAATGGGGAGTGGGATTAAGCAGAAAAAGTCTAGGTTTAGATTAGTTTTTTGGAAGAAATTCCTTACTGTGAGGGTGGTGAGGCACTAGGAGACATTGCCCAGGGAAGTTGTGGAAGCCTTATCCCTGGAATTGTTCAAGACCAGGCTTTGTAGTGCTTTGAGCCATCCTGTCTACTGGGAGTAATCCCTACTTATGAGGCTGAGCTGAAACTAGATGATCTTTAGGGTCCCTTCCAAACGAAATTATTCGGTGATTCTATGATAAAAAGTAGCAAAACAAGAATCTATAGCTTTTCAGCAGCTCATTTATCAGCTGTATTCAAGATGCATAGTAAAACCTGACTGCATACAGTGTCCTAATTTCCACACTGAGTTTGTCAGAAAATAGTTTCTGCATCTCATCAAATTACTGGAGAAAAACAAAAACATAGAAACCTAGGAGCCAGGAAGTTAAAAAAAAACACCATTTCTGAACTGTTAAAAGGTGAGTTGTTTTCAGTTTTCCAGACTATGTTGAAAGCAATGGCTGCAGATACAATATGTAGGATCAATATGGAAAGTGCAAAGGCAAGTTAGCTGTGAGTGTACAGATGACAACAAAAGTAAATGGGTTAAGGCATACAAAGCATTTTATTCCTCTATTTTTTTTGTTACTGTCAGCTCTCTATATGAACTGTGAATGCTGCACTACAGGGATGTCATGTTACTTCTGACCCCATTTCAAGGACTATAATTATTTAATAACATCACAGATAACATAATTAGCTCCTCAAATGTGGGTTAGTTGCATGACATATTTAACAGACAGACCCAGAATAACTCTCCCCTCTGAGACACTGTGCTGTAGGAAAAGGAGAAAACAATATCAGAATAAGTGCATGAATAATATTCTGCAATATTAACACATCTGTTTCACTGCAAGCAAGTGACATGTTCTGGAATTTTAAAGTGTATATATACTGGGTTTTTTGTTCAATAAAGATAATTCATCAGACCAGAAATATCTATCCAGTGGAATTATTTAATGTTATAGTTAATGTCCTTGTTAAATTCATTATGTATTAATTTCCCTCTGCCTTTTTTTTTGTCATGATTTATCATTATTATTGGATTTATTGACATTTACCAAGTCCTTTACATTACTGACTTGTTCTCCCCTCATTAACCAAGGTGCAGGACAAAATTTGGCTGACTGAAGTCCATCACTGGAGCAGCAATGCCATGGAGGCCTTACTGCAGGCACATCTGTCGCTGCTGGAGTCCTGCAAGGGCTATGGATGCTCCACCAAGTGTCAGGCAGGAACAGGAGAGGCAACAGAGCAGTCAGGAGATACAAGGCTTTATGTCTGTACATCTGCTGTTGGGAAGTTAGGAAACATCCCATCAAGAGATAAAGGATCAAGAGCATGTGTTTGTGTGTATTGTATTTGCAGTTTTTACACTTTTTACAGAGGAATTCAATGCCTCAGCACAATTCTTTACAGCATTCATAAGGTGCAAGACAGTTGTAAAGAAGGGACATCATCAATGCAAATGCTACACGGAAGATAAATAAAACTGCAACACATCCATATTGACATCTGAGCAAAAATTACTTCACACAATTTTAATAGGCCACAGTGAGTTGATGCAGCAAATCAAAGCAGTCATATTTCCCATAAACCACCTTTGACAGTTATATTTCCTCAGGAGAATACATAAATGAGTTAAAAAACGTGTTTTCTTAAATGTGTTATATGAAGAAATAAACCTAAATGTACCAAACAAAGTGAAAAATGTGTTTGATCTCCATTATCTGTATGCAAACACAAAGTGCTCTCTGGTGGGGGCTGTTCAGAAAACAAAGCAATCCAAAAAAGGAAAGAGGCAGCGAGAGCAATTTGGAAATTACTCTGTTATTTTAATTTACTTTTTAGATCAAAAAGCTCAAATTATTTTTGCAGGGATACATACTGCTCTTGGCTACAAGGAAGAAACTGCACAGTGTGTAATATTCATCCAGATCATTTAACCAAAGCCAAAAAACCAAAAAGCTCTTTGGACTGCTCACATTTGAGCCTGACTAGCAACAAAAATATTATTTTGTTTCTGGGTCCTTTTCATACAAATATATATAAATACACACTAAATACTTTCAGAGAGCATAATAACTTCACATTCAGAATAAATTAAAATATGTGAATCCAAACTACTTTTTGCCTCCACCAAACAAATCCATTTAAAAAAATCTAAATAAATCATTATATCATAACAAAAACACTCATTAAATTGATTTCTACTACCCAGGTGACTATTCTGAACATGGAGAGGAAATAAGGAAAGTTGTAGAAATGTGTAACAGAAATATGTGATAAGATAAAAAATCATAACTGTTCTGGTCAATTTTTTATTTTAAGAATAAAGTGTCAAATTCCATTAACTTCTTCAGAGACTAGCTATTACTATTGATTTTATACAGAAAACATTCAGATATTATAGCAATAACTCAAATTTTAAAAAGCCCTTAGAGATACAATTTATTTGTGGCTAATCAACCAAGTATTTAACCACATTGAGAGCATGAAACCTTGAAACCTTAAGCACAAGTATGGGTGTAGTTCTTCTGTTTCAAAATTACCTGAGTGATGAAGTATTTGTGTCCAGAGGCATCTGGTTAATGTGACAGCTTTTATTGCTGAAAGAGTAATATCTCCTACTTATATTTAAGAAAAATTCAATTTTTTCACAAAACAAACCAGACTTACAGGACTTAATATAACATTCTCTCTTCCACTTGTGTACAAAAAGGCCAGGCAAAGAGCAATTACAAAACATAATTTCAACAGTTTCATTATGTATGTAAACAGATAACATCTGATTCGTGCTTATCTATAATATCCATGTTGCTCAGTTTTAGGTAAACACAAAATAACAAACAACAATGACATTTTCTTCACAAAAATTGTAATGGAGTTGTTATGCAGAACAGATTTTGAAGTGACAGCTGGTTTCCAAGAGAAAAGAATTTATTCTTGGATGTCTTTTTTCCCAGAGACGCTTATAGGTTAAAAAGATAATTCAGTGATTTTTCTAACATATTGCACTCCTCCTAAAGTAACATGATTTAAAATTACAGTCAGTCTGAGAAGCTGGTAACAAACTAGATAGGATGTGAGACATTTTAGAAAATTATGATTTTTTTAATGTTCCACTCATTTTAGAGAAGAATTGTCCTCCAGACACAATGTTTCAATCATAACTAGCTCAGCATATTAATTTTGGATCTCATATCATGTTTTTCAAATCATATCTGAAACTAAGAATAGAACAGGACCTGCATCTGTGGATGGGTAGAAAATGTCAAAATTTGTTATGCTTCCTGAGAGAAACAAAAATAAAAAAAAAACATGTAAGCCCTTATTGTAAATCCAATCTGAGGTAGCATCCATTAGCAAAGTTATGAATCCTGAAGAAAAGATGATCTGCAGACTTCAGGTCATTCAGGGTTTCAGAAAACAAACAGCAGGTTCATCCCTGAAGGACTGGATTACAAACGAGACAGATGCTTCAAAACTAGAACTAGAACTGGAGATTTTTCCCCTAAGTGTTTTTAGAACATTTAAGTACAAATATTTTAGCAAATTTTAGCTCCCCTCTACACCTAACCAAAAGATAGTTCTGACCAATTGTCCATTTCATGTATTTACTGTAATTAATTTTGTCTTTGACAATGGCTCTAGGTGCCAAAAGTTGTAGACCAGCATAAGTGAGAATAAGAACAGGATGCAGAAGTTGACATTTTGAAAAATATAAAAAAGAGTGGAGCAGGGTTAACTATACTCATGCCTTTTGCTCTTTTTGCCAATGGCTGGTGATTAAGTCACTCTTAATGCTGTACATTTGACACTTGATGCCAAGAAGCAAAACCCACAGGGACATTTCCATTCATATTACTCTCTATATTTTGTGATATTCCTTTTTTATTTTTTTTTCCAGGTCCATTGCTTAATTTAGGTTATCCCATGCAGGGCCACTGTCAGTTGAAAACTTACCCTCAGCTGCATTCACTGTAAGGCAGGAAGTGACTGCCTTCCTTAACATGAGATCTACAGGCGAATGAGGCTTGGGACTGCGCAGCTTTTTCTCAGGGTTAAACACCCAGATGACTAAGATCTTTCAATAACTGCCTTCTATCTGAAAGACAACTGGCTAATCTCTAATGATTTGGGGTTTCTTTACAATAAAGCTGCTAAAATTAAATTTCATTACATTTGTTGTATAATTATTTATGCTAAGTAATCTGGTTAAGATTGTCTGGTTTTTGAAAGCTTAATGGTTACCCAAGATGTGCATTTTCGTTCATTGCAACACTTCACCACAGTTTGTACAGTATACTTTAAAATCTTAATATCATAATAAGAAAATACCACACTGAAAAAAGTCTGTGGAAACTAGAAAAATATTTGGGTATGATATGCCTATTTGTATAGCACCCTCTGTTATGGTTTGACACTGGCACAATGCCAGTGCCCCATGAAAATATACTTCCCTGGTGTTTGCTGTGAGATGTGACCAGGAAATAAGCAAAGCAGGCCTCTAGCTTAGGGAAAAAAAAGGTATATTAACTAAACTACAAAAGGAAAAAAACCAAAACACACACACACACGCACACACACACACACACCCACACACACACACCTGGAAAATGAAAACTCTACAAAAGCATATCCTCCTCCCCCCACCACATTTCCAATACATCTTCCAAATTTCAACTCTCCATCCATCACTCTGTAAATACTCAATTTCAGTCCGTCAGGAGGAGAGGAGTCCTTCTTGGAGGGCCATCGTGACCTCTTCCTTCCATGCCCAGCGCTCTCACCGCTGCGCATGGACTAGAGCTGCTTCGAGGGTTGTCCTTTTAAGGGTGCTTTGACCAGTTCCAAAAAAGCACAGTCTCTCACTTTCGGGACCTCTTGTCCCCCCATACTTGTCTACCCCCTGGGGCCGGGGGGTCTCCAACACTGAACCCTCTCAGTTCTGAGCCATCGCCTCCCCCCTGGAGGCAGCCTCTGTGTCGCAAGGAAGCATGGTTCTGTCCATGGCTGTACCAAAAAGAGTCCAGCAACCAGCTACTCCATCATCTCTTTCCAGCCT
>NW_005054567.1:49452-51322 GCF_000277835.1 Geospiza fortis | reverse complement strand
GCTGCCCAAATCCTCTCGGGGCCTCTCTCCCTCTGTCTCTCCTGGGGGGGGTGCCCAACGCCTCCTGGTGCCCCCACCACCCTTCCATCTTGAGGGGTCAGGCCTACCTCTGCCGGGCCGCAGGTTTTCTCCTCCCCCGCCCAGCTCGAAGCCGGGCAGGGGAGGCCTTGGCTCTTTGCTGGCCGGAAATCAAAGAGAGAGCCCAAGGGAGTGCTCTGCTTCTAACCCCTGTGTTCTCAGAGGCGCACCCACCCTCAGTGGCCAAGCCTGGTGCCAGTTTAGAATCTGAACACCTATTGGCCTCTGGCCACTCCATTCCCAAAAATCCTATTTCCTGTAAACCCACGACATTCTTCCATGCCTCATTTTATGCTATGACACTACTGAGCTAACTGCAAATATTTACTAAAAATGCATGGTGTTAGATATTGCACATATCCACAAAGATAATTTCTTCGTGAATGCAGATGTTTCAAGAGAAATATAAAACTCTATTCTTCCAGTTCTTAGATCATAGGTTTGGAAGTACTATTTCTTGTTTACTGCATCAACTATTACAGCCCAGCAGATGTAACACACCATGTTTTATTATTGTTCACTCTTCTTGGAACACTGCATTTCCTTCCTTTGGTTTTAGTAGAGATTGCTACACAAGAGAAAATTAATGAATCTCCAGAAATTATTTAGAGCAGTCAAAATAATTGGATCAGCTTTAGAAATATCAAAACAACTTCTTGGAAAAATTAATTTGATTAAGTTTTACAAGAGACTTTCAAAATTCCATCTTAGAAATGATTCCAAGAAACAGAATAATTATAGTTTGCCATTATTAGTAATAATTATATACACTAAATAGCAGAATATTATTATAATCAGATATTATAAACCACACTCACTCTAATTAAACCTAATTATATAATAATTATAGGGCAATGCAATACATGAAAATTACAACATATTACACCCCAAGAATTTAAATATTTAGATGTTCTTTCAAATAAGCAGAAAGAGATGTATACTGATATTGACTTCCAGTAAATTCTGGTGTGCATGTCTGTGAAGATTCAAAATATTTTCAGGGTGGGCCAAGGGAAGGCACTGATTTGGGGCATTGGTGGCATGTTCCACAGGCGAACATATACAATGTTAAATTTCTAGCAGTACCAGCTTTATGCTTATGTTACCCGGTAGACCATCAACCACATCAAAATGGCTGGGGCGGTGTTTTGTGCTATTTTCTTATTTAGAAATTACTGTCTATTTGAACACTGTTATTGGAGTTTTCTCTGGATACAGAACTTCTGGTTGTAGAATTGGCTGTGCTGCAACCTGCCTACCAATCTTGTAGCTGCTTTTGTGTTTCCTTCACAGAAGGGTGAGCACATGGTGCAATCATCTTGGATCAGTCCAACGAAGTGAGTACTGCGGAGAAGCATTAACACTGCAGTGTTATTTGTAGCCTACAGGGATTTATAACCTCTGTGGAACACAGAGCAACCTATTACTTTTCCAAAATAACAACTAAAATAATTGATACCACTCTTTTATTTGTAAAGGCAAATATACCAGTCTTAATCTTTCAGCTAATGTCAATCATATGAGCAACATCAGCTCAAAAATATACACATTTTGCATATACAACATAATCTATTAATCTATTTAGCAATCTTGGCCTCAACAGACACAGTCAAGACAATTGCAGTTTCTAGACTATCTTTCTGGTTTCAAAAAGCATAGCATGGTTTGCTTTTTAATCTTTCAAGGGGCAATATTCTAAAAGACATTTAAGCATGGACTTGTCTTACAAATATAAAAACCTTAAAAATTCATAAACCAGTGAGAATAAAAAAGTGGGTCAGTGTCAGGAATA
>NW_005054567.1:18389-49391 GCF_000277835.1 Geospiza fortis | reverse complement strand
GTTTGAGTTCAGAATTTGTGTATTACATTTTTTAATGGAGCTGCTTTTGAGTACAAAGGAAATTAATGAGTCCTTTAAAACTACATCATTTCATGTTTTGCTTTGAACATACAGTTACACTGAGTGGCAAGGTTTGTGAAGACTGGAATAAACAAGAAAGAGTAAGTGTCTATGTCTCAGCAGTTCAAAGGAATACCATGGGGAGCCTGCATCAAACCACGAAGTCCCTATCCTTCATTACCACCATCTTCAAGCAGATATTTGGGGTGTGTAATTGCAAAGGGTGGGGGGATTAGCTTTTAAATTTTTTAATTATTTTGCTCTTTTTGAAACACCATGAAGATTATGCAAATGTATAAAAGCATATTTAACATTAACCATGAATCAATTATAGGAAGTCTGTCCTTCAAAAAGTCATACAAACTTCAACTCAAACTATAAGGAGATTCATGAAGTAAAGACCACTACATTTAGCACTGTCATTCTTTTAAATCAATTTTGCAGGAACACCAAATTCCTTATAATTGTACAAATCACAGTCTTGTTTTCAAAAACAATTTAAATAATATTGTACTAATTGTGCACTCAAGCTGCTTCTACAGCACTCACCACAAAATATCCAAGGGACCCCGGGTGGATTTGGATAAGCCAACTTACTTACAATATGTTGCATTGTTTTTCTGACCTGCCCGCAGAATATTTGTTAAAAACTTAATTCAATATCCCTAATTTATTGGAATTTGATCAATTAAAAAATCAAAACAAAAATAAATTCTAAAAAAAGGTATTTTAGGAAAGCCTGTTATACCTGTTCATCAAGCACAAAACAACTAGGAACAGTAGCCCATTTCAGACAAAATAAAAATATCTTACCACAAGCTTCATAACTTTAATTAAAAAACGTTGAATAAAGTATCCTATTGTGAAGGTCATAGCCACAAGTAGGTGAACAGCTAGACTTATATTTATAATTATTTACTGACAATACTTACATACAATTAACAATAAATTATGGTGAGGTAATTTTTTTTTCTAGCAGTAAAAATAATAGCTCCATTATATGCTGGATTTCTCTTTTCTCTTTGATGCTTGATTTCTATTTTATGTGAGTATTTTTCAGAAAGAACTACTCTAAAATCCATGTGGTGTACTCAAAAGTGGTATGAGATCAAAACAGGACTTATAGTTTTTCCTGTCTTTTTTTTTTATAATTCTATTTGAATATGCACACAGAGTAAACAAAGCTTTGGAATGGGCACATGGCAATGATCTGCTTTTTCATTGTCACAGTGGGTAAAAGGATTATGGGTAGGTTTTACATCTCAGCCAAAACACTGTCAAGACAATTTTCCATACATGCAAACATACAAAGTAGAAATATGCCTATGCTTCACTAAAGAGTATGCTAAACGCAATTAATCTCTCCTACACACTTGGTTTGAACAGCTTAAAGATTATTTATTATTATTTTTCATCTTCCACCATTTTCCTCTAAAAAATGAATAAGTTATTTCATCATATTTTTGTATGTAAGGCTTTGAGTATAATTGAATCACAAAATCAATTTGCATGTTCTTTTTCCCACCCAAGGCAACTGGTCCTGGGGTAGTTTAGCACTAGGTTTTGCTCTGGCCATGATTTTGATGAAAAGATTGCCAACTTGTAACTAAAGAATGGCCTAAGAGGATTCATACCCATCAGCCATCACTTCTATAGATTTGAGTTCACTGTGAACATAAATCTGACTCAAAAGTTCATCTATGGACAATGAACACCATGTATCAGTGCCAATCTCCTAACTTTTCTCTTTTTTTCACTAGTTAGTGAATTACTAGAAGTAATTTCTCAGGGCATGTCTCTTTAGACCAAAGCTTGGAATGAATCTTTATTATTTGCAACTGCGCTTCTTCATGGCCTAATAGGGCTTACATCATTTAGTTGTATTATCAGCAAATTAACTACATAATACTGAAATATTTTTGCACTTTATGCAAATCTTCCTTTAGAAGAAATCTTGGATCACATTTTTTGTTTAATTGTATTGTTAATAACGTCACTGGAATCAATGAAATACCTTATTTTTAATAATGTTGTAAATTATTTTTTCATAGTGAAATATGGAATATAACAAAATATATTAATAATATATTACTCATAAATAATACATCTAGCACACAAAGATAGTGTATAAATAAAAATATATAAAGCTACATTGTATCCAGCAGAAGAAAACAAAACCATATAAATTTTTGTTTTCCTTCCCTGCCATTAAAGAAAAACTTCAAAACAATATAAATTTTTGTTTTCTTTTTTTTCCTTCCCCGCCTATAAAGAAAAAATTATTGCCCTTAGTTTTAAATACCTTTGAAGCTTGCTTATCCATTGTAATGTCCCTGTGGGCTGTACATATTCTGTTCTATAAAATAATTAAACATATGTTGATCTATATGATGCTAATGAAACTGGAAGTAAAAGGCTTTGTACAGAAAAAGGAAACATAATTCATTCATAAGGCACACCTACTTTCAGAATGGCCCAAATAGCCTCCTGAATGGAAATGCAGAACATACTGCAGAGCTAAAGAGTGGCTCTGCATCACCAGGCAGGGAAAAACTAAGCCTGTGTGGCAGCTCTTTAAGTCTCTTTCACAGTTCAAGTTAATGTTGAGCCTCATGTAGCAAACCCTGCTCAAGCTGGAGGGTGAGCAGGGTTTGCTATGTGAGGCTCAACATGTTGTTGCTGGCCTTTGGATGAAGTTTTACCAGATTGATACCCCAATCAGTATAAAAAGAAACAAAACTCTTATGAGCTGATTATATTTCATAGGCATGTTATGCTTAGACAACAACATATAAATCAGTATAAAATCCAGCCTGGTTGTTATTTACACTTATTACACCTTTACTATGCTTCTATTATTCTTTTCCTTGTGGGTGGCTCATCTTTTCTTTAACTCTGTTGCAAATCCTTCATGCCCAAAGCTATTTAGTGGTTCAAGGTCACAAGTATATCACATTATATATATATATATAACAGTTACCCACAGCTCTACAGTTTCAGCAATAATGAGTGGCAGCTCAGGGAGTCAGCTTCAGATATTGTACTATTTTACAGCATAGAAACTTCCTCTTAATATACAATGAGATATCTTTTTTAAAATCCCTCTTATTCTCTCAATATTTAAAATCCATGTCAACTCAAAATAAGGGTGTGGACCTGGTAAAGAGGGTCCAGGGGATGGCCATGAGTGTGATCTGAGGCACGGAGCATCTCTTCTGTGAAAACAGGCTCAGAGACCTGGAGCTCTTGGGCCTGGAGAAAAGAAGGCTCCAGGGAGACCTGACTGCAGCTTTCCAGTGCCTGAAGGGGGCTTGTAAAAGAGAGATGGACTTTTTATACAGGCAAGACAAGAGGCGATGGTAAACTGAGAGAAGACAGGTTTACATTAGATGTTAGTGGGAAGTTCCTTACGCAGAGAGTGGTGAGGTGCCGGCACAGCTTGTCCAGAGAAGCTGTGGATGCCCCTACTCCAGAAGGGCTCAAGGCCACGTTGGATCAGGCCATGAGCAACCTCATCTAGTGAAGAACAGGATGGCTGGAACCAGATGATCTTTAAGGTCCCTTCCAAACCAAGCCATTCTAGGCTTCAATGATTCTTTGAGTCTATGTATTTTCAAGGCTGTTTGACTTTTACCAGCACACCTATTTTCACGGATCTATAACTTAGCATAAAATCTCAGTTCTTGCCTAAAATCTAGAACCAGGCAAATTCTCTTTGCAATCAATTTGCTGTAGAAAATGAAATAACATAAAAATGCTTTTACTTTTTCCTTTATGATGCAAAAACCACCTATTCTTACTAAGTTATACTTAGGTAAAATAAAAAGTTATATGAGCAACATACATCAGAAGGGGGTCGTGATATTTTAGAGATTGTCTTTTCCTTCAACAGCCAGGTGAAATTTCATATTAATCCATAGATCTAAGAGTTTTACTCTGTAGGATTACTGCTTCCAGCTCTCAAGAAAGCCACACATCTTCTTTTTAGATCTTGATGAGATCTAAAGAAGCTAAAAATTCCTTTAACAATAGACACATTTAAACAATAATAAAAGAAGAGCCTGTGTGTGAGTCAAGAAAGCAACCAGACATCAAATGTGTAATTAAGTGCATGTAGCCAAATGCAGGAAAACCTGAAAGTTTCAATTTCAAAACCAACTTTTAGGAAATAAAATCCTTAAAGTAAACACGATGTGACCACTCAGATTGCTGTTTACCCAAGTCAACTTCTGGTCATGTCCACCAATATGAACTACAATATAATTGCTCACTTGCCCTTTTTCTCCCACTTTCATACTTGAAAAATCTCATGTCTAATGCCCTAATGCATATATACATATGTGTGTGTGGTATTTACATTCTGTGAAAAGAGAGAGACATAACTCTCCCTCCCAGGATTTTTCCTGGGGAAGGCAGTAAGAAAGCTCAGAAGCTCAGAGAGAGAAGAAAAAGATATTCTTACCTCTACTTGCTGTGCCTGTTATTTGGCACATGTGGAATGTGCTATGGAGATTATTTACAAAAAAGGATTTGTTAACTGGCCTCTGCTGATGGTTGTTTGGACTGATTGACCAATTAGGTCAAAGTGTGTGGTAACTATCTGATAAGGGTCACAGGTTTTTCTTTAGTAGTATTGTATAGTTTTAGGATAATGTAGCATACTAAAGCATTTGTTCAGGCTTCTGAATCATGGAGTCAGAGCATGTAATTCCCCGGCTGGGGGCTGCCCTGCATCGATATATACATGTAGATAGATAGATAGATAGATAGATAGATAGATAGATAGATAGATAGATATACATACATATGTACTTTTAGGGCATAGTTCTGTATAATTTCACTTCACTAATACAAAATGACTGTCTTCGGTTGCAAATGCAAGATGTGGCTGGGGGTGTGCATTCTATTATCATCTGTCAGAAGTGGGGCAGTAATATTCTGTTAATTGGGCCACCTGTTAAAAGCAGGAGGGACAGTTTTCTATATCCCTTCCATGAGCCATCCTCCCTCAGGGGAGATGTCTTCTGTTAATGGGCCATTGAATCTCACTGCATGACTGATAAAATTGCATCATCTGCTTGTGAGATGCTCTCACCAGGGGGAGGAGCCAAGCATTCCTACTTGGATATAATCTGAGATTTGGAACACCACAGGCAACCCTTCTCCCTGGATTCCCAGAGAAGCAGCTTTCTTCTCCACTGGATTCCCAGAGGAAGATAAGGCCCATCTACACCACCACTGGACCTTCAGAGGAAAACTCCACCCTTCTGCAGGATCACCGCTCCAACAGAACCACACCTGACACTGCAGGAGGGCTGCAGCCGCCATTTCAACTGGACTGCTACCAATCCCCTGACCAACAGGATGTCACATCGTATTCTGACTCTGTCGGTGTTGTTTGTATTACTGCGTTTTTATTTTTCTAATAAAGAACTGTTATCCCTACTCCCATATCTTTGCCTGAGAGCCGCTTTAATTTCAAAATTATAATAATTTGGACAGAGCGAGTTTACATTTTTCCTTTCAAGGTAGGTTCCTTCCTTTGTTAGCAGACTCCTGTCTTTTCAAACCAAGACAATGACAGTTCAAAAAGTGCTTTTGTTTTAGGTCTGTTGATGTAGTGCAGGATGCTGCAATTTTGAGGTGCTATGTTTGCTAAACCCAGGGGGGCACAGCAGTGGATTCAGTTCTGCAATCTTCTCTAAATTGTCGGCTAAGTTAATATTTTAATGGAATAAGAATTAGCCTTCTGCTTACCTGAAGAAGCAGTTGTGCTCATTGCCACATGATCCCGTAGTAGTTCCTGAGTCAGCAAAGCCAGTGTGGAACTTCCCATTGCCTTCACTGGGTCAAGATTAGTGCTTTGTCATGTTTAGCTGAATGAAGTGTAGTGGTACATTAGCACACCAACTTCTTATGAGAGCAAAAGTTAATCAAGCTAATGCAGCAGAAGGCCAGATGAAGATCCTGCCTGAGTCTACAGGCAGAAAGTACATTTAGACTGTTTTGGCAGAATTCACAACTGTGATATAAAAGAAGCTGGATATTCTCAGAAAATAATGTGCTTGGTTTTTGAAAAAACAGCATCTCCAGTCCATTAAATGGAAATCTTAATCTCTTTTTTTTTTGTACTTCAGGCCCTGATGAATATAATTAAAAAAAAGTAAAAACACAGGCCTAATAATTTTTTTTCTGTATGGAAAAAATTACTTAAAATAGACATGGATCAAAGAACAAGAACATGAAAACAGATCTGTTCCTTGTCAGGATTTTGTACATCTTTTTCCTCAGAAACACCAGTTTCGAAAAATGATGTTCCAGTTTTTGTGCTTGTTATTAACTTAGTTGAGATTCATCCCACAGAAAATACATCATTAATTTTCAAGTAATTTTCTTTCTTTTTATGTAAGACAAAAGGCTGAGTTCTACACTGGGCACATACAAGGAATGAATTTTAATTTATGTAATGAGTGAAAAATACATTTTATGATCTCTGCAGAATAGGAACATTTTTGAATCATGATTTTTTTATATTGAAGTCTACCAAATATTGTTTTATTGTCTCAAAAGGCTGTTCATATTATATAATTTTTATACACTTTAGGAATTAATAACCAAAACATTACCATTTAATGATAAACAATTCATGGTCTTTTTCTGTACCTTCCAATACACTAAATAATCCTTCTGGGTTTTCTTGAGGTGTTTTGCAACCAAATCTTTCTTACATGTCACAGAGAATAAAAGAAATCTTGTTATATAATATGGTAAAATAAGAGAGACTGGAACATCAGAAAGTCCAATGGTGGATTAATGAGGTCTGTTGCAACTCTGGGTAAGTAGTTTCCAAAAGCTTTGGTGGACCATATTCAAATACTTGCTCCAACCAAGTATTTTAGTGTAAAAGCCTTTTGACTTGAATGGTGACTACCCCATCAAAATCTTTCTTTCTGTAATTTTACTTTGTTTTTTCTTGTCTTAACCTCAGTGGTTATGAAACACATCATACACCATCCATCTCTGAAGCTTCTCTTTAGTCTTTGAAGACATATCACACTTCTTCAACTTTTCTTCAGCTAGTCTGTTATTCCATGGGTGTTCTCTGGAGCCAGTTGGCTAATATCTTTCTTGAACTGCAGTTATCAGGAAAAAGCCGAAATACCAAGACAAAAATCTTTACTCTTACAGTTTTTTAACAGCATGACAGGTCTGAGTCATGTTCTGCTTGTTATTCATGATAAACTGCAAGTTTCCTGCACTGCATTCCTATTTGTGTTGCAGATTATCTGAGCTAACTTTAGAAATTTGCTCCTGTTCTTATTTCTCTTCTGCATAAATTAGATTGATTTCTCAAATTATTTTGAATAGTAAACCTTCTCTTTGATCCTGATTTTGAACCTTAATGGTTCAACAGAATCTGCAAAACCAGTAAATGGACTATATATTCTATGGATTATTGCTAAGGAGAGTAAAGATATGCTTTATATTTGCATTGAGATATGTACTTTATTGGAGCATATATTTGTATGTCTGTCTGCAGTTCTTGGCAGACTCCCATGGAACCCTATTTGTTACATCTCCCTTTTGACAATGAACCAAAATCAATCTTAGATACTGTCACTTTATCCAAGTTTCATCTAAACAGCATTTTCCTTCAGACTTCCAGGTGGGAAGACAATTTCTCTCCTGGAATGGAGTGGAAGAGTAATTTTCCTCAAATAAGCACAGGGCTGTTGAATGTGAATAAAATAAATTGATACTGTGAATACATTCCATCACCAGAGTAAGTCTCTCCTAACATAAACAGCTGCAAAAAGGGATGGAGGACAAATAGCTAGTGAGGGGAGTGGAAATGGCTCAAGCTCCCTTACTGTTAAATTCACACTTACATTTTTTATATGATATGTATTCATCTGACAGATTCATCAAATATATATTTTGTAAGAATATCTTTATACACTTTATAGTCTTTAAAAATAATATCTGGGAATTAGATATGAGTGTGAAGAGTTCATACACAGAGATTTAGCAGAGTCCAGAGTGCCTCCTTTTTTATATATCTTTTTGTTTACAGCCTCTTTCAAAGTATCTGGCTGTGATATCCATTCCACAGAGCTATTTGAATTGCTTGTATAAACAGCCATGTACAATATTCACTAAATAGTAGCTCAGACTTATTTACTTTTTCCTGCTAATGACATTCGGAAAAGGACACAAAAATGGCTGATGCCCTGAAACCTGCCTGACAGTCAAGGAAAGCATGACATACTCTGCACGGAAGAGCAGAGAGCAGAGAGCAGAAAAGAGGTCACAGTTTTCTATCAGACTTTAAATATTTTCTGAATTGCTGAAGAGCACCATATTACATCTAGGGACACAAGTGAGCATCAGCTGCATGATGTTTACAATAGGACTAGGTTTGTATTTCATCAGATAGACATTTTCATTGCATCCTCAAAAAGGTGGAGTCTCTTTCTTGAAGGAAAAAAAAACACTCCAAAGAAACAAGCAACCAACCAAAGCAAAATCAGGCAACTACAAAGAGCTTTATAAAAAAACTACAAAACTACAAAGAGCTTTATAAAAAACATTTATCAATAATACACATAAAGAGGAGGAATATTAAGGACAGAAATTTTTTCTTTTTCACCTGCAAGGTGAAATGTGTTCAGACTTCAACAGAATGACATTTTCATCTGAGCTACAGTGGCCATTAAGTCAAGTACGCTCAAGTAAGAGTATGTACTAAAAGGCAAAGACATTATGTGGGCTCTGAAAACACCTGAATCTAGTGGTTAGGGGGTATCATAACATGTGTCCTAAAGCACCAGCTGCTGCTGTGTCCTATATATGTTGATTTTCTGATTTTGCTACCATAGTGTCACTTTGCCTTTCAGAAAGGTAAATTTTCACATAGCCTCCTTCTTAAGATCAGAGAGAAGCAACACTGCTGCTTCAAGAGATTGGTTGTTGAAGCTGGCATTTAACTGACTGTCAATTCAAAAGTTTTAGTTCAGTAACCTTTCATTTCTTGTCCTCTTCCTTACTACTGTGAGAGACTACTCAGCGCAAGAAATTAGTGGAGCTATACCATCTATACCACCAGAATATCTGACAGCACATTTCAAATACATGTAATTCTTTTCTTTTAGGGCCTTTTCCTGTGAAGTAATTTAATTTAAAAGTTCATCTTTTCATGAGAAATATGCTGCAGCATTTATAAAAATAGCAGGGATTCTACCCAGAGGAAGTATAGACAGATTTTATCTGTCAAATATATATGGTTTGATTTTTTTTTCTCTAACTGTTTATTTGTTTCTGCATTTTCAGTAATATTTGTTTGGTTGGTATTCTGGAGCATGAGAATAATCACAACATTTCATCAATGTCATAGCTGACATGCTGCCTAGTGGAACAGTAGGAGAGAATGCCAGCTGAATGCAAATTGAGATAAAGTTCAGGAAATAATTAAATTTTTAATTGTAAAGGTCTTCAGAATATTTCTGTGGCTCCTACACAACTGATTTGTCCTTAAGAATCAACAAGGTGAAAAACAGACCATGATATTAAGGGTGGGAGGAGAAAAAACTGGGAAAAAACACCACAAATATTGTGGATACTGAAGAAAGAGGAGCTAGTGAATTTCTTAAATACATGGTATCATTCAGACCTACTTGGTTATGACATTTTTCATTAATATCATGGACCTGAGAATATTTACCTGAGCGAGAATTTCACAGCTGATAAAGGACTGACATATTGAGTGGAGTACTGAAAAAATTCTGTACTGTATCCTTAAAAAAAGTGGCTACTTTAAGATTGTGATAATGTCTTGCCACTTTTATTAAGGCTAAATCTATAAAGTTAATCTTTTGCTTATATGAAATGTGAAAACATGCCTCTTTGGTATGTGAAAACATGGTGTATGCTGAAACACAACTTTCTGATAACACATGTGGTTCAAAACAGCATAAGTCACCTGGTTCAATACAGCAAGAACAGATTATCCATAGTTAACAAAATATCACTCATACTGTGCTATTCCAAGTTATCAAAACTAGACTCATCTTATTTTTTTATACTGTAAGTATGTTAAGTTCAGGAATTCTTTGTCCTGATTACTTAATTGTATGTGTCAAACCACACTTCGCAAAAAAAAAAAAAATCACTATATCTGTGCTAATCTTCTTTCTATTCTGCTTATACTGATTATATAACATACTCTCTTGGTTTGAAACAGGACACATACAATTCTTACAGAGTGGACTGGCCATAATTTCTTTGGTTGCCCTTAAAATTTCCATAGAATTAGGAGAAATTACATATATTGAGGAGATTTTTCAGCATAGAATTTGGCTTTTATATGAATAAAATAGAAAGTGTACTGGTTTTCCACATTAAAAGTTGATGGAATTGATGTTTCAAAATAGTAATTTTGTTACAAAGGATATGCTTTTCCCTATGACTTGGTTCATGGTTCTTTGGAGCAGAGAAGAATGTGTGGTTTTGAATGAGGAATCCACTTCAAATGATGAGTTTATAAACAAAGCCTGTGTCAATAGCTAGAAAAGGAATAACTAGGGAAGGGAAAGGTAGATGTAAGGAGCCTATCAGTCAAGTCATAATTTTAAATTTTTAATCTGAGTTCTTACCAGACTTTGATCAGAATCAGACAGAATTTTCTGATGCATAATGGCTTGGACCCATGTAGTGCACAGAGAAAACTCAATTTGTCTCATCAAAGAGGGATATAAAAACATCAACTTACTAGCATTATTTTTAATCTCCATTGCTATCTCTAATTGAGGTCTAGGTTACTAAGACAGAATTCATAAATGTTGTATTAAGCAACAACAATATATATAGATATATGAGCACAGATTGAGTAACTTTTATATTCATTTTACTTGTAAGCATATTTCAGCATTAAGAATGCTTTTTTGTTGTTCCATACTCTTGATCTTTTGAAGGGGGATGATTTCTGGTTATAGCTTGTGTAATTTTGAAGGTAATCAGCTTACCAATTTACCATCAAATCGAAACACCTGCTCTTCATCCATTTAAAATCCCTTAGGAGGGATATTTCTGTTGCATAAAAAAGAAAAATCAACCCAACACTATCTTACAGTAGGTTTTTCTGTTTAAAACTATAAAAGCTCAGTCCAGAAATATAGTTACTACAGAACTCAGGTTAAGTCATTAAAATTTTCACAAATTATTTTAGCATTCCCTAAAGTAATTTATATTCAGAAGAGAGGTCAGTCTTTGCTTTGAAATGGATGTACCTTATTCTCAAAAAGAAATACTATGCAATATTTGGGAGCGAGCAAAATAATGCTTTCAGAGCAGAAACACAGTTATTTATGTTATTTATCTTTGCTATTCAGTAGCTTACACACATAAATGCACACATATTCACATACATCTCTCACCCCTGGACACATCTGGAGAATTTTAATACTGGAATAAAAATTCATTTCTGATTGAGTGCAACATTTTTCTTTTTGCCACCTTTCCTTTTTTTTGCATTACAAGGAACAGAGAAATTAAAAGCTTTCTGCGCAATGTCTTGGAATCTGATAGAGATCGCTATCTTCTGCAGAGAGACATAAGATAAGGGAAGCAGACTTAGAAAACCAACACATGAGGAGAGCTGCCTAGCATCTCTAAAATCAAAACTGCTCCAACAAGCTAATGCTAGGACAAGGAGACGAATTCTAACAAAAGCAGTGGAACTGTAATAATGTTTCACTATACAATATAAGCATTCCATGGGAACCCTCAATGCCTGTAGTATTCTAGGACATGAAAGCATTTGGCTACAATGAAGCGAATACAATTGGAGCTTTCACACTTAGCCAGATGCAAAATCACCCTATTGTTTTCCCAGTTATTATTCATGAGACACTTTTTCCAAAACTAGTAGACCTCCTATAATATTTCTGCTGATTTCAAAAGCTTCTGCCCCACATCACCTATCTGAATTCTTTTTTTTTGGAATTTGTATAAGCCTTGGAAATAAATAGTCACAAATATTTCCAAGTCCTATTCTGTGTGTTCTCCTTAGTAAGGACATTGAAGCTCTAATTAAGTCAAAAACCTTCGTTCCTTCTTATTAGAAAGAAGGGGGAATGACAGAACTGGTAGCAAAATCCATTATTTTTTAACTAAACATGTGGCTGAGGAATATTTGAATACAATAGATGGAGTTGAAATTTTAGGGAAACCTTCTTTTATTTAGAAATGTATTATTGCTTAGTTGCACTGTGTTAAAACTGTTTACTGTTTGTCTCATTTTCAGATCTTTAAAATTAGGCTATAAGATATTTTTTTTCCATTTCTTCTTGAGAAGGAAGCCATTACAGATGGTAAGCTGTGAAAGTACAAGGTGAGAAGTGAAAATGCAACCTGACTGGGGATTCCACTTATACTTACGGTATAAGTAAGTATCCCCAGACAGAGATGCTTTTTGACAAAATCGGTTCAATTGGTAAAGTGTGAAAAGTTTCAAAAGAGCAACTGAAGGGATATTTGGGATTTAGCAGCAAGAAAGCATATGGAAGGGCTACTACTTTATAATATATAAAAATGTAAAAAAACTGTTAAAGAAAAACTAAATTGCAGTTTCCATGTTCTTATTCCTTCTGCTCGGAGGTCCTTGTCTCATAGTTACTATCTACCTGAACTTTCCTACTGATGAGTTGACACTCCCTTGTCTTCCTTTGAAACTCCTCTTTCCAATATCTTTGGCCTCCATCTGCTCTCGTTTGCTTTTGACCTGACATCTGAAGGGCTTTGCACTCTCAGAAGGCCAATGCTATTGATGCCTGAGCCTCTGTACCTTCACGGAGCTTCTCTTTCTCCAGTATCAGAATATAATTTTCAGTCTCCCTACAAGTGACCTTTATTTACTCTCATATATCAGCTTTGATGATATTCCAGTCTTTAATGAAAACAAATTTGCTGTTTAACCTCTCTCAAAATGCTTTCTATAAATTATTGCTTTTTTTACATAGAAATTAATCAACTCTGCATATTTTTCCTTCTAAATTGTCATGATATTTAAGAGTTGGGCTCATTTGTTATGAAGTGGGCAGTTAACTTATGTATAAAACGCACATCCCTAAAAGGGATCAATAATCTCTTTTTGGTTAACGTTTTCCTATAGATTCAGATTCCTATAGATTTGGAATATAAAATAAGTCTTTGGAAGAAAATGAGGTGTTTTAGGCAGGAAGTCTTCAGCTGACTTCTGTGTCTGAGTTTCATTTTCAGAGAACTACCTTAAAACACCTTGAATCCCGCTGCTTTGAAGTGGGTCAACAAAGTAATTTCCTAAAAGGAGAAAAAATTCCTAAACGTAGGTGGAAATATGGATGCCTCAAGGGCAGACTGCGCATACCATGTATTTAATTTTAGTTTTATATACTGGAAGAAAAATATGGGCTTCAAGCTCTACTGTAAACCTCAGGGTTTCTGTGATTTTTGGAGTAGACTGCAGATGAGGATGGAAAAGGAGCTATTTCATTAATAGGTAGGGGCGTAGCATTTCAGGTCACTGCATTCAGCTGTGGTGGAGCAGAGAGTGGCCAAGGGTGCCAGCACAGTGTGGTGTACAAACACAGATGGAGCAGTGATGCTGTATGAAGTCCACTCAAATCAGCATATTGTCAGATACTCACCCTTTTTTAGCCTGATCTACCTCTTCTTCTGCAAACTCAGAGGAAGTCTGCTCTGAAACCTGGTCTGATTTCTGGGCTACATGAGTAAATAATCAGCAGTGGCAGACTTTCTGCTCAGTTCTTTCCAATGATGAGACGGTTGTAACTGGCAGAATTTGAAGCTTACTGGAAGGCCTGTAAGAAACCAGGCCAAAGAAATGCACCAAGATGAGAAGCCTCATTTTTGTAAGAAGGCTTTTTTCAAGTGTGTCACTGGTGCTTTCTTCATAATACAAATTTTCTTGATGCCCACAAAGTCATTAGAATGCTTTCAAAAAGCTCAAGACAAATAGTGTTGACAGGTACAAGACAGTGCTGAGAAGTAATTGGAATTAACACCGGGAAAAATGGATATTTGGCAGGTCTAGCATAAACTGTCACGTAAACCAAATATCAAATTAACTTCCTAAGGCATACACAATCCTCAGTAACCTCTAAGATCAGGTAGAGCAGGAGTATGATGAAAGGGGAAAGAATCTGAGCAGAAAAAGCAGAAAGAAGGGTCGACAGGAAGGCTATGCCTGTTAGCATATATATATGATGGAAATAAGATATCAGTAAAAGATCCAATGGTCAGTCTGAGGAATTGGAAAGAAATGGAAAACATACTTCTAATTTCTTTGAGAATATCTGATCAGCCAGGGTCACTTAGGTATGGATGTTGATGTATTTGATACTCTGTAAAAAATTTTCTGTATCTCCTTGCAGGGCTTGCACAGCAGACAGCAGATACAGCCTGCCAATAGAGTCTGAGCATCACTGAAACCAAATCTTTATTTTTCAACAACATCCAGCTATCTCTGTGGAAAATGCTGGTAGCTTGCTGTAATACCCCAGGGAGCTAGATCCAAGAACTTTTGATGATCATTCTGCTACAAACCTTTTATTTTTCACCAAAAACTCTCAGGGCTGCAAATTGAACTCTCAGCTGAAGTCCACAAATATTGACTGTAGACTTCATTTGCCAACATAAACCAAACCAGATTGTTACAGCAGATTTAAGATGTTCTCTTTTATGGCATTCATTGCAAGTATCTGACTTAAAATATCAAACCACTCAACAGTTTGGAGATATGCATGTACAGAAATAGTGCGATACATGTACTTTTTACAGTTTCTTAATAAATCCTTGTAATATTACATTTGCATAATACTCTTCTGTATTTTAATTTTGAATTGGTGAATTTTCTTTACAAGATATTTCTTTTTGCTGTAGTCAAAACCACAAGATTTCAGATTTAAAATTGAACTTAGAAAAGTCTATTCTATGAATCTTTTCACAACACAGTTGCACTAACCTCAGGTCAGAATTTCTCCTGGAGAGCAGTTGGAAAATAAGTATAAACTTTTCACAGTGCACTTAAAACTTTATAAAACATTCTACACAACACAGCATGGGATATTAGGCATTTTAAACTAGTTTTCTGTTCTGTTTTATTATTTGGCCAAATGTTTTGGGTCAACACTACAACATCATGCAGCTGATTTTACTTTTTAATAAAGTTGAGAATGTAGATTTTTATTGCTCACTTGTAAAATGTGTTGCATAAACAACATGCTATAAGCACAATTGACCTACCATTATTCTTTTGGAGCTCAGTGTGGAACACAGTAACAGCACCATTATCATTATACACTTTGTGTTGGTCCAAAGCCATTCAGAAGGTCATTTCAAATATTGTCTCCAACTGTGCCTAACATACCTTACTGAAAAATTATCTTTGGTTCCCACCAGTGTTATGAAGTTATCTGCTTTAGACTTCACAGAAATGTTAAAGAATGACCTAGGGAATGACTATTTCTCTGCCTATGGTATTTTGATATACTACCTTCTCTGTAATAGGAGTTTGGAACCCAGCTCAATACTAAAGGAAAGTTCAGACTTCCTAAACATGAACCAAGCTAGCAAAATTCTACTGCTCAACCTCGTTTCAGCTTCATTCAAAAGTTGTTGTCCTACATGCAGATCTTGGCTGCAGGGTCCAGTCCAATCCATTGGATGACCATGACATCAATGCCAAGACTCTTGTTTATACCCTGGATTCTGTACCAGATGACAAAGTTCCAAGTTAAGGTAAGTTGGTGAAATCTGAATTGTTCCATAGATGAGATCTCAGTTACATTCAATCCAATCTGGATGAGATCAACGTCTCTGATAGCATTCCAGTTACAGTTAATCACGCTCTCTTGACTCAGAACTCAATACTTTGCAAATCTGTCTACTTCATTCTCTATCTGTTCTCCCAGGCTCCATAACTTCCTGGTTCCTATTCCAAAGAGGAATTTGTAACAACTTCACACAAGATGATCCAACAAGATCATTTCTACTTTTCAGAATTTATGGATGATTAAGAGATATAATGTTTCAAAAAGACAAGAGAAGTAGGAAAAATATTACATAATTATGCAAGAGTGATAGAGCAAGTTTGATGTAAACCCTGTGTCTAGCCAAGGTCAACATACCACAGTATTTTTCAATATCCAGCATGAGGCT
The DNA here is from genome assembly GCF_000277835.1 of Geospiza fortis. Classification (NCBI taxonomy): domain Eukaryota; kingdom Metazoa; phylum Chordata; class Aves; order Passeriformes; family Thraupidae; genus Geospiza; species Geospiza fortis. The sequence goes on along the minus strand of NW_005054567.1, from coordinate 33,116 downwards.
CAAATAATTTGAGATAACTCGGAGACATAAAAAGCAGAACATGGATGGAACGCTGTTACAGAGCAAAATGAAGGTGGGGAATTTTGGTTGTTCCAATTTTGAAGAGATGAGGAGTGGATTTTGTGTAAATTGTCCATTTTTATTCAGGGTTATAATGATGTTATTTTGATTTTGATGTGGCAAATTCTTTTTGTTGATGGTGAAGATTGTACAATTGGTATTACTTTAATGAAAAAGCTTAAAAGTGCTGTTCAGAGAGGCTAGACACAGAATATAATGAGTTTGCATGGTAAGGTTTTGGAGGCAGAAGGGTTGCAGGAGTGGCTTATAGGAGAAGGTGCAAGAAGCTTCCCTTGTGTCCCATAAAAGCAGTACCAGCTGACTCCAAGATGGACCAATGGCCAAGCAACAACAGTGATAGTGCCTCTCAGATAACATAGTTAACATGTAGGGATGGATATAGGCCCCTATAGTGCAAGGGAGATGCACAGCACTCAGCAAAATGTACCAAAATGGCTTCCTCTAAAAGAATTTGACGCTTGGATGTTGTTTCACATTTACTTCTCATACATTTTATCTCACAATAAACATCAAAACTAGATTAGTCTGATCTGGTCCAGTATAGCAATCCATAAACTCTCATGTTCTGTGCCCTCCTTGTGGACAAAGCTTTCAAGCAGCATGACACTCAGGAAATGCCACCTATGAAAAAAATAATGGATCACTCTGATTTTTTATTTTAATCAAACTATAATAGAAGAGCTAAAGTTCATCTGGTCCAAACAATTTGCAATGAGCAGGGACATCTTCAACTAGCCCAGGTTTTTCAGAGTGCCCTTTGACCTGACCTTGAAAACACAGGGCACCTAGCACGTCTCTGAAAAACCCATTACAGTGTTTCACCACTCATTGTAAAAAGTTTTTCTTCTCATTTAATCCAAATCTACTATCTTTTAATTTAAAAATGCTGCCCCTTGTCCTGTTGTTTCAGGACCTGTTAAAAAGTCTGTTCCCATCTTTCTAGCCCAGTTTAATTCTTGAGAGGCCACAAAAATGTGTGTCTGGAGGCTTCTGTTGTCTGAAAAGCCCCAACTCTTGATCTTCTCCCCATAGGAGATGTGTTTCTGATCATTTTCATTGCCCTCCTCTGGGCTCTATTCAATAGGTCCATGTCTTGCGAGGAGGACCCCAGAGCAGGGCACAGTGCTCCAAGTGACACCTCATCAAAGTGGAGCAGAGGGGGAATATCACATCCCTCAACTATGGAGGTAGTAATTTCATCTCATGCCAAAAGCTGATCCTGTGACAAACCTGGGAAAAAAATAGGAGAACAAGAACGTTCTACTTCTCGTCACTTCTCATATTTGACATGTTCTTTTCAGTCTGATACAATAAGTACTTGAATATATAGCAGGGTTGTGATTCAGACAGGGTTTTAAAACACATGTTTTGTTTTACAAATACATCCCAAAACATAACATTGAGTTGCATTTTTGTCTGGCAGAGAAAAGAACATTAATAGATAACTGTGGGTTTGAATCTAGTTGTACTGACCCTAGAGGTTTTTCTGGTGTTGTAAACTTTTTAAACTGCAGGTTTGTACCTTAGGACATAAAATACAGGCTCTTAAGAAATGCTGACTTTTGTGTTCAAAACTAATTCATAATGTATATTGTTAACATTGTCTCTTATAATCAAAGTTTGGAGAACCATACAGAAGAATGGTTAATCCTGGGTTAGATTTTTGGAGAGTGAGGTACACATTTCCAGCACTTCTCTTGGCACGGTTACTGCTTCCCCATTTTCATGATCACAGTTGGGAGTTCTTTGAAAGCTACTTCAGAATTGCTCATATTATTCATGCAGTTCATTGGAAGGTATTGACACCACTGCATAAGGAAATTGAACTCATATGTTTAAGTAGGCAAGTTTATAATGGGCTAAGCCTTCTCGGGATAAAAAAAAAAAAAAAAAAACAAAACAAAACAAAACAAAACAAAACAAAACAAAACAAAACAAAACAAAACAAAACAAAAAAAAACAAAAAAAACAAAAAAAAAACAAACAAACAAAAAAAAGAAACCCAAAAAACACCCCTGAACAACTTATAGTGGCCAATACCTACTTGCTGATACCAGGGGTCATTGACCCCTGTTTCCTTCAGAAACCTTAAGACAACCAATAGTATTAAACATGCAGCAGCAAAGTGCTGTTTTCTTACTTGTGTTTTCTCCTAAGCAAGGCTGAGACATGTAAGACCATAAGACTCTTTAAGTTACACAAGTATTCATAATCCTTCACATCTCATTCAAATAAAGTCTTTAGAACCACCTGACACTCCCTGGTCATCTGTCACTCCAAATAAATTGACTGTAACCATAAAAAACCAAAACTAAATAAAATTAATTTTTCATTATGAGAAGACTGCATAATTCTACAGTATAGCAAATAAATACTTATACCTTCTCTCTCCTGAAAGGCAGCAGAGACTAAATGAAACACTGGATCAAATATTTCCATTGTGGATAAAACAACAATAAACCTAATGCTGTAAGCATTGTACTTCTCAAGTTCCTCTGTAAAATTCAGAACATGATGAATATTATTTGTACACAGTACCGTGAAAAAAATACTTATTAAATCAAAGCAAATAGATTTGGATCCTAATGTAAAAGAGTACATTCAGAGCAAGTTGACTTCCTCAGCTGTTTTCTAAATAATTAAATTAGCAAAACAAAGTTGTGATGAAAGGAAAAACCTTTACACAAAAGAAAATCCAAGGCATAAAAGGAAGCATTTATTTAAAGAGAAGAAAAATTAAATTATATTTATTTTCTGATTCTAGTGTTTTAGAACACATATTAAAAGAACTTATTTTAATTTATTAGGTTTGAGGGAATTATCTTACTGTTTCAATCACAGTACAATAAATGTGCGTTTAAATCCAGTCTAAGTCTGACCTGCAGACACTATGAAACTAAATGATACCTGGGGTTTAGAATTCATTTATATTTCCAACTGTTTCTATCTAATTAAAATGAAATTTCTGTCCTGAGAAATCACTAGGATCAGAAACCATTGTCAAGAACACTCAGAACCCAACAAATTAGACAGGTACTCTACAATTTAGTAGTGCCTGAAAAGAACATCAAATGCCTCTATTTATTGCTATAAGAAAAGTCAAAGAGTATCAGACCATCAAAGGTCTGTCTTACTGAGTAACCTCTTTCTAAGTGTGCCCCAAGTCAGAAGTGTAAGTGATGGATGAACACTAAAACAGGGCAAACAGGATGTAATTCTTCGCAAAAAAAAAACAAACCAGCAGCTCCACCCTTTTCAGTTAAGAAATTTGCTGGGCTAGAGTTAATTTTTCTATTTATGGATTATTTTCCATAAATTAAACTTCTCTCCTCCTGAGTCCATATAGAGTCCTAGAGTCTATATCAGACCCTGTTGCAGTAAGAAGAGTCCTTCTTTCTTGAAAGTTTTGAACTACTCCCCTGCTATGTTTATCAAGAACTTCATAGAGGTTATTTTCAGCAGAAGTACTAGTAGACAATAAATTACTTTTTTCATTGTCTATGCTGTCCAAGAGTTTAATCATCTTTCAGGTTCCCTTCTGGACAGACAGCTGCTCACTTATCTTCATTGCAACCCCTGAGGAAGCTACCCTTGTTCTACCCTTGACCTGCCCTTGATCACCTTCCACTGCATCCACAGCATTTTGATTCTAACAGTAAAGGCAGATTTGAAGAAAATCCCCTGTTTGTAGCACTCATTCCACACTGAACAATTCTGACACATAAGAACTAGATTTTTTTCCAGACAAAAACAATCAACCTGTTGAGGTTTGCAACAAGCAGAAAGCTTTGAACTGTGTGCATAGCTGTATGGCTATATATGGCTATAATATATGGTTGTAAGGACAACTCCCAAGGTATCTACCATGTAGGTGTAGAGTCCTTTGCATTAGCTGCTCTGCTCAGTTAGTGCAGCTCTGTGCCTCATCTCCTTCCTCTGAAACTTTTTAAATTCATGTACAGTGTCTTGGAGATGTAAAAAGCTACGTTATAGTCAGTATTGAAGAAATTGGTGTGCATTTTAGCAGCGTAATAACTTCCACTGTCCATTTCTTAATAATTTGCAAGATACTGACTTTTTGACTGCTACTAAGCTTTAGGTTGACCTTTCCATGTAGCTATCTCCTAACAGCCTGTACCCTGGTTGAAATCTGCTACTTATTACAATAATTCTGACTGAATTCCACTGAAAATTTTACTCAAGAGAAGAGCATCAATATATGCTACAACAGACCCAAACACACTAAGTTAATAATTACTCTAAAAAATATCAGATGACTGTGAATATGTGGAACATGCTTTTTTCAGTCACACCTTGACTTCCTCCTTCTGCTTTAAAATGAGGATGAAACATCCCACAGAAACGGCCTTCCTTGCTCTCTGCCCTGATCCACAGGTTCTCCTGCTGAGAAACGTTTTAATTGCCATTCTATATTAGATTTATAAGCCATTTTGCATCACAGAAATAAAAGAAGGAGCCAGAACACCATGCCATCAGATACCCAATGTGAGCATGTTAGAGATCACCATATTTGTCAGGGTTGGGGAAGCCACAGCATATATAAAAATATGGCTACATGTTATGATTCTGATTGTATTTTCTTTTTACCAATTAATAATAAATCTAATCTAATCTAATCAATACACTTAGGCAGTTTTAAAGGGAAGAAAAAAAAAGAATTTTTGAATCTCCTCCTATTTTTTCCTTGAAGCAAGTACTTTTTGAACTATGATAATTAAATTCCTGGGATAAACTCTCTTCAGGAGTCCTCAAGTCCCAAAAGGACAAAGCCCTGAGCAAGCTGGCATGAACCCATGCTTGACTGCTCCCTGCAACTCCCTTGCATCAGACAATGCTTCATTTTCCAAACATATAATGTTATGCATATTAAAAACAAGTTGGGATGAGATTTTGACACCCTGTTCCTCCATATCCAAAGAATTGAGTTAAAGAATGTAACTCCTGATTGCAAAGTAGGTAGGATTTCAGCAACTCTTTTAACAGTCATCGAATCGTAGAACAGCTTTTGTTGGAAGTGACCCCTTCGATCATCCTCCTGTCCCCCTCTGGACCTGCTTCAGCAAGTCTGTGTCCTTCCCGTACCTAGAGCTCTAGAGTTGGGTGGTGAGGTCCCACCAGATCAGAGCAGAGCAGAGGGGCAGAATTCCCTCCCTTGCCCAGCTGGATAGGCTGCTTTGGATGGAGCCCAGGATGTCGTTGGCTTTATGGGCTGTCAGTTCACATGCGAGGTCATGTCAAACTTTTCATCCACCAACACCCACAAAGTCCTTCTCCCTAGAACTGCTCCTTGTCGCATTCTCCATCTAGCCTGTATTTGCATGTGGAGGTGCCCCAAACCATGTACAGAGCCTCACACTTGGCCTTGTTGAATTTCTTTAAGTTTGCACAGCGCCATCTCTCAATACTTCCAAACTCCCCGTGGACAGCAATTCTTCCTGCATCACCCAGCTTTGTCTTGTTGGCAAACTTGCTGAGGGTGTTCTCAGTCTCACTCTCCCCATCAGTGACAATGTTAAGCAGTGCTGGTCCCAGCACTGACCCCTGAGAAATGCCACTCTTTACTGTTCTCCTCTTGGACGCCGGGCTGCTGACCACACCACTTTGGGGGCAACCATCCAGCCAAGTCCTTATCCATAAAATATGTGTCTCTCCAGTCTGGAGAGAAGATGGATGTGTGGGATAGTGTCAAACTCTTTGCGCAAGTCCCAGCAGCTGATATCACTCTCTCTTGCCTCATTCAGTGCCTCTGTCACCCCATCACAGAAGGCCACCAAATTTGTCAGGCACAATTTGCCCTTTAGGAAATAGTGTTGATTGTCACCAGTCAGATGTTTTGAATCAGTACTTTGACATATGCCCTGCAAATATGCCACAAAAGAAAAAATCAGCTTTTTTAGACTTATCTTTTTATCCTTTGATCATCTTAGAGTTCACCATATCCCAGCTCTTCTGTTCTGTCTTCTTTCTCAGTAATTGTTTCTCACATTCTTTCAGTAGAGGATGAACTTTAAAAAAAAATTCAACAAAGGCTAACAATGCCAGTGTGAAACAACAAAACAGTGAATGAATTTGATATCAAAAGCAAAAGAAAGATTTTCTTTGCATTGATTATGTTCCTTTCTACCTTAATTCTGCACTAACAATATGGAATTTATAGTGTTGCCATGGGCACTTCTATTACCAAGTTACATTTTCCTTTCATTAACAATCACACATTCATCTTATCTCAAAAAATGAGATCAATTCTCCTTTATGCTTTACTGTTATCCTTTCATTTCCAAATTCATAAATGTATTGAGCTGTAAGTTTTCCTAGCTGATTTCTAACTTTTCTCCAAACTTGAGCTTTTTAAATGTTTTTTTTTTTTTTTAATTAGCTCTTTGCTCTTTCTCTTTTTCAGTACACAGTTTGGAGGGAAGAAGAATGACTGAGGAGGCAGAGGTGCATTGAAGATCAAACCCTTTTCTTGCTGATTGTGTTTCTTTTCTGACCATGATCAAAATTACACTACAGAATCAAGACTAAGTTGAAGTGGCAGATGTAAGTGGGTTTGTTTTTAGCTTCTACTGCACTTCTGTAGGGCAGAAAATGAAGATAATGGGCACCTAAATAAGCCACATAGGAGCCGAATTAAATTCTCTGTAATGTAGTTCTAACATTTCTATGTCACTATAATAACATTAGCCTTGACTGTGTAGCTTATCTAACATGGTTTAAAAGCCTTTGGTGTACAATTAATTTGTGCTAGATAATGTTTTAAAAATTGTGTCCCAGATTCCTCCCTGGCATTACTTCATACTTCATTACTGGTTTCAGCAGAGGGACACAAGGGATTAATTTGGTACTAGCAATTTACTTTATAAAGTTCCTATTACCTTTGATATTTTCAGGTGTTATGGCATTTTAAATGCTCCTGATAATTAGAATACAAAAGTATTATAAGTATAGTGCTGCACATGTTTTTGCTGTTAAATTCAGAACAAGGTCAACAGCTAAGTGACAGACAGGGAACTTGAGTTTGCTTAGGTTCATGGTCACTTGCTATGAGAACGAGGAAATTTACTTCATCTATTTCCTCAGTGCAGGATTTCTTTACACAACACTGAAATAAATTGAGGTAGTCACTAAACAGAGACCAAGAGTATAAAATATCTTCGAAAAGTCATAAGCCAAATTCATTGAGGACAAATTCATCTGCAACTTTTCCACAACAATGACCTGAGTGTACTATAGAGCTTACAAAATCCTGAACTTGCTGCCTGCCACAAAACATAATGAGGGAAAAGTTTTTCCATGTGTGGTGTTTCTTATATTCCTTCTTATACTCTTCCCTATTAGAGACAGTATAGCAAGATAGACAAAATATCTCTTTCACCCCTCAGATACAAAGGGTGTCTGTGTATTACATATGTAAACAATACATTATATTCTTGCATATGAATTCAAAAGCATTAAATATGCCATTTTAAGAGAGCCCTTTAAGCACTTACTCCTATGTTTGGCTATATCTAACCGGTTTATGGGCTGAGGTGGATGATGGCAACTATCCAGTTCTTATTTTTCAGCTGGCTTTTGGTATGGAAGTAGGAGAGCACAATATTTTTTACTCAACCCAGTTATATGTTGTCCACTAATCAAAATGAAAAGAAATGTGAAACCTCAATATTGCTTACTTGTTTTTGCAGCAGGGAACCTCTTGTCAGTTGCACTTGCACTGCTTTTTAAGTAGTTCACCGACAGTGAATTTCATCATACAGAGCAGTGTTGGTTTCCATGTGATTAAGGCACTCGGATCCAAAAAGATATATTTAGTGGTGTCAAAGATGGAGGAATTATTTTCTTTTGCCCTGCTTTTATTGGGGAGCTGTAGCTGGTTGAGATTTAATGAAAAGAAAATGAAGTAATGACTTAGTAATCTTACACAGACACTTGCAAATAGACAGGGGAAAAATTAAAAAAAAAATTAAAAGTTAATTTATTTTTAGTATAATTTGTAAGGAAAGTTTCAAGAGAACCCAGCAAGGTGTTGTCAGTGCAGCAGTTTCAGAGAAATTTGATTGACAATAAGGAGTTCAATGGTTCAGGTTGTGCATGCCTGGAAAAACAGTGAAAGTAGCATGGCAGGAGAAAAAAAAGGACCAGTCACAATTCCCAGTTCCAAAATTAAAGTACTAATGTATTTATAGACTCTTTGGCCATTGAATAAATGTGTCATCTTCTCCACAACAGTTCAAACACAGCACAAGTAGATGTTGTACTTGGGTGTTAGAGTGACCCTCACTTGGATCCTGCACTACATATTTTTTATTATTTCCTTCAGATGGTTACACTTGCCCACCAAATCCAACAAAGGTTTTAATTTCAACTGTCATGGGAGGCGCCATTGTCATTGCCTCCAAATCATGAGACTCAGAGGTTCTGCAAGTACTCAATTATTTTTGTTGAAGCTAAAGTATTTTTACTTTTATTGCCTATATCATGTATGGCTGGTCATCAGAACAGTAATGATCATCATCTAACATGTTAAATTTTATCCATACTAAGATTTACAATGCACAAAAATACAACCAAGAACAATAATTGTTTATTTTTTCTCCTATCCATCACTAAGAGGACCTATTTATACTCTCATTACTTTGTGGTATTGTTAGGCCCGGAAGCACGATATACCTTTAATCAGAATAATTTACAGTTAATATCTAGGACTCCCACTGAAAAGTGTGCTGCATTTGTTGTTGCTCAAAAGAAAATATTTTACACAACATGATAACAGAAATGCTCATGTTGACACTGTCTTTAGCAGAAATGGAAAGTGAGGTTCTTGAACATGTTCCTGCTGTTTGAGATTGGAAGCATGGGTCATTAATTTTTTATTGGTGTCTTTCATACAGTACCCTTTATACAAAAGGTTTTCAAAGAAGCTGGATATCAAAGCTGGCTGGCCTCCTGATTTAACAGTACTAAGCGGGTGTTTCCTGCATAGAAATGTATTAGTGCTGCACAGATGACAGGATCTAACATTCCAGACAGTGTGAGACAGTTGAAAAAACAAAGTCCCAGGGCTATTATTGATGAAAACGACATAATAAAAAAAGGTATGCTCACAGCAGGAGTTTTTCCTGTTGAATACAATCCCTGTTTCACACTTTAAAAGAATCATTTCAGATTTCTCTAAGCACAAATCTATAAATTTTGACAATAATGAGTGGCAGATATTTTTCTTTACTTCCTTGTTTAGCCTTATCTGAACATATTTTGCCACTGGGGTAACATTAAAAAGGCCATATAAAAACCTGTGCTCAAGCAGGCGTCTATTGAGATGATTTCATAGCATTTAGTTGGAAGTAGGGTTTTAAACTATGCTCTCTGGTCTCAGGCAGGAGCAGTCAGAGTACTCACATCTCCTTTTGAAGAGTTACAGTAGTTACTGACTACCCTTGACTTTCTTTACTGGCAAGCAGGTCTGTGGAGGAGTAGGATTTGGCCTATTTTCATTTAGAGTCATGAGGCTTGAACCAAGTTGTCATAGGTCCCTTGTAGTCCACAAATTGTCTTGTTCCTTCACCTTGTGCAGAATTCCCTCCTGTTCTCTAATTATAAAGCCATTAGTATCAACATAAACAAGATGCACTGCATTACACAAAATTACGATAGAAGGGGTCTGTATGACATTACATGAAAGGGACTTAGAAAGTGAGCTTATTTACCTTAGAATTTTTTTTAATAGCAGTTAAGGTCTACAATTTTTTTTAATTATTGTTTATTTTATGTATATAAAAAAGAGACAGGGTCTAGTTTTTTGAGGTACCAAAAATATGTACAATGAGCAAACAAATCTAACTATCATAGTCCATACGTTGCTTTTATATTTATTATTTATTGAACAACTTTTAATCTTTCTGGTGTTTCAGAAAAGCAAACTTTCTGATGAATAAAGGAGCAAAATAGTAGTGAAAAATATTTACTCCACTTTACTAGCTCTGTTATACAGTAGAGATACCTGTTTCTCCTCAGCAGTATTTCCTTATGTCCTTCTAAAATTGCAGGACTGGAAACAAGTCTAAATTACAAGAGCTACTCATTAGCTAATTATTAAATTCCTCAGTTTTTCACAGACAACCAAGCACTGTCCAAAAACATCCAGTTTCATTTGAAACAGATTTTTAATATATTCCTTTGAAAACCTGGCCCCCAGCAACAAATGGGGTTAAGCACTTGACTGCTGGAGCACAATCCATGGCATCATGTTAGATGTTGCTTTCCATACCCTGCACCCAAAGGGATCTGCCTAGAACCAGGCGGTAGATGTAAAACTGCAGTGCTTGCACAGTCCAGTTGAAATATGTCTGCCTAAACTCAGAACTTCCTTCGTTAGACCATGACAAATACATAAGACACCTATGCAAATCAAAATTCATTCTTTTCTGTGACTCAGATACTTCATTCACTGTATCTGGAAAGCACAGCTTGCACAGAGGATTCACAGCTCTGTTTTCTGTCCAAAACAAGCAGTATTAACATTTTTAGAAAAATACACTTGTGGTTCCTCCAAGCTTTTTCCTGCATCTCAGTATTGTAGCACTTGGTTACAGTCAATATTGAGTAGTGTTGGAATGAAATAAAAAATTAATTTCTTCATATGTCAATCCTTTCTACCTTTCTCAAAATGTAAACAATAATATGAAGTCTAATTTGTGTGAAAGAGTTTTCCACCCATTTTCTTCTTCCATTTAGCTGAGAGATTTTAAGCATTTGCTGACTGAAGTACAAGAGATTTCTGGTCCTGTTGACATTTGGCTGGCAGTAGACTGACATATCTTCCAAAACCTTCTCTGAGGACTGTTTAAATATTCTAGGCTATTGTTTCATGTAAAATATAGTCTTGAGTATGACCATCTGATAAGAACCCCAGCTGTTAAGATACTATGAAAGAGGAGCTCTATTTACTCCTCTGGCTGTGTTTTGTTTTTTGGTTTTTTTTAAGTAGGGGTCACTGAATTCACATCCTGGTTACTAGTTTTGAGGTTTCCATAACTAATTTTAGAGGATCATTATCCTCAAAAGTGAGATCTATATTTAATTCTTTTACCTGGAATAAGAATCATGAAGACTTAGTATGAAGAGAGAGCTATTCGTATAAACTTTGTTAGGTCAGGATGATATGTTATGATAAAGAGGCTAGAGCATTATGTGTACTTGACTTGAATAATCATCGGAATCTTTGATCATTTCTGAAATAACAAAACAAAAAACCAAAAAGCAAGAACAAAAACAAAAAACCAAACCCAAACCTATTTATTTTATCCCTATCATGTTGAAAAATTAGGCAATTCCATCTAAGGGATTCTGGGGGGCAGACCTTACAGAGTGAATTTGGCTTTCTGAGGGTTTTTTTAAATTTTGCTTTTTATGCTTTTCTCATTTGGCTTGTAGAATATTACCATTTCTGGCATGCACACCAGATGGGCAGTAGGAAATAAATGGATAAATAAAATCTTAAATGTCTGGAGCCTTTAAATTGATTACTGTGTTAGTTAAATACCAAATGACTAATTTGCATGTGCACATTTCAACTGAGCAGAATTTATTTTATTTAAAGGTCTGACATATAATCGAGTTTTGTTTGTCATACCCTTTGACGCCCAGCCTTTTACATAAACCTAGCTTTAAATAACACATGCAGCTGGTGAAAACATGTCTGTGGTAATAACATAGCTACCTTGTATTCCTTCCCAGCGCAGAAATAGCTCATGCTGCCTGCATGATTAACGGATATGCTGGGATATTAGATGTCACAAGGAAAAATATCCGCTCTGTCAACATTCATAGTAGAATTAGTCCTAGATAATTTCCTACTGTGCAGTATAGCACAAGTGAGGCGGCTCTGCCTTGTGAATATTTGTGTGGGAGGATGTGCTAAAACCCTGTCACCCTAAAAATCAGGTCCTTTCCCTGTCAATCTCTTTTTATTTCTGAACAACTTCTGAGTTTAGAACTATATTCTTTATCACATGGATATAAACTTACACTCAGGCAGAAATGCAGGGGTTTTCTGCATCCACCAGCACACATGACTAGCTGCAATGGTCCAACAAGCGCTTTGTTTTACGGCTGACTTCCTACTGGAATCAGGATGCAGTGACTCAGAGGATTCAGGAGACAGTGACTTGGTTTAGAGGTGCAGTGTTGTAGCAGCACAGTGATGCATTATCTCTCCATTTAACTCAGCTAAATCCTTGACCGGAACAAACACTCACTAATCTACAGCAGCAGAGAAAAAGTCACAATTGATACGTTTTCAATATTCTGATGCTACAATGCTGAGTGATGGGTCCCTGTAGCACCCATTAGTAGCACAGAGTTGCCAGAAGAACCTGTGTGTGCCTATTTCTGCATCCTCAGACCCAGACCCTGCTCTCCAACACTGCTGAGCTTCGCAGTGGGTTTTGACTTCTAATAAGCCCTCCTCAGGAATAAATAGTCATTATAAGTTCCTCCATACTGAAATAATCTTTCCTTTCTTTTTTCCTTTCTCTTTTCCTCTTTCATTTCCTTTTCCCTTTCCTATTTTCCCTTTATTTTTTCCCCTCCCCTCCCCTTCTCACCTTCTCTCCCCTTCCTTCTTCTTCCTTTTCTTTTTCTTTTTCTTTTTCTTTTTCTTTTTCTTTTTCTTTTTCTTTTCTTTTTTTTTCTTTTTTTGTCTTCTTTTTTTTTCTATTCCATTCCATTCTATTCCATTCTATTCCATTCCATTCCATTCCATTCTCCTGTTTGCAGGGCTGGCGCTCCATCAATATCACTATTCAATTTTCCAGGAGTAAGTTAGTGAGCTGTGGTGATATCCTACAAGCAATCAGAAAATAAACTCTTTGGTGAGAGACACCATTCAAGATTGGCCCTAGGCCAAGGCCTAAGACTTTCTGTTTAGTCCTGGTTTCATGAAAGCTCCTGCACCTGGCATAAGCCCTGTAACAGCATTCTTAAAGACACTATCTTTACACTTGATTTATTGATGTTTTTCCATTCAGAAACAGTGTAGATGATAGTCAAGAAAAAGACATTCTTTGTTGTGGAGGTCTTCCACTATTTACCTTGTTTTCCCCTTTTTCAGTCAAACTAAAAAAAATGAATGGTTTATTGTATTTCCAGTTTGTAGATTGCTGCTGCTATTTTTCTTTCTTTTCATTCACAAATTAATTGTTTTCATTTATTCAGGGACTAACAACAGCCACTTTTCACCTCTTTTTATCTTGTGTTTACATTAAATAAAATATTCACACTTCAACACTGTAAATTCCATATAACTGCTACTGTGAAGTTATACACCACTCATTTAAAAGAAAGAGCAGAGTTGAAACCATTATTCTGAATGGTTACAAAGATACATTTACCTTTCCAGCTATTTACAACATTTTTTAAAATAACAAATGTTCAGCTATGAATTCTTGAGTTCACTTGTGAATTAATCTTAGTATGTGTAAATCTTCCCTTGTGAAAGTCCAGAAGGAAAAAATATATATGAAAGAACTGACGTTCTAAAATTCAAAGTTTATTTTAGCTGGAGCAAGTATACCAAGATTCATCAGTCTTGACAAAGTACTGCAGCAGAGGAAGAAGTAACTCATAGAAGGAAGGTTTAAAAGTTTTATAGCAGGATAACATCATTCTAATTTTGAAGGTTTTCTGTCCAATATAAATGTGTACTACAGATTATCTTGCCTCTTTTTCATAAGACAACTCCTACCTCTTCCTGTCCCATTTTTCATCCAGAGAATTGTTAAGTACCCCTGTTTATATTTAATGAATTTTCTTGGCTTCTCTATACTTTTCACTAACTGCTTTCCTTTCTGTCCATGCACAATTACATGCTCTTAGTTGCGACAGCGTCTTGTCTAGTCCTTGGCCAATCTCCATGAAATTAACAAAGGTCTGAAAGCTCTGCAGATGTCAAAAGCTGTTCCACGTACTTCAGATCATTGTGGGGTTCTAACTTTTAATAATGGGCAGGGAAAGGTGCTGGAGTCAATTTTCACTGCCAGCTCCTGACACATTTAAACAGAATCACAGGAAGGTTATGAAGGCCATTTCTGAGCTATGGTTATGCTCTACTGCTGTAGCTCTGGAAAGTGGTTTGTTTAATTTCAGTTAATGTAATACTTAGACCTCAGACAAGCACACTGGAAAATTCAAAGGTGGAAGTGGGAGGAGAGAGGAGGGAATGCCTCAAACACAAAGTACACCCCCAAAATAAAAAAGTTATGGTTTTACATCAAAATTACTCCTCATCTCTTGGGTGTTACATAATAAACGAGGACTGGGTGAGAGACAGGAAACTAAAAAAAATACAAGTTACTAAATAAGGCCAAGAAACTGCACAAAGAATATTTGGTATTTAACTACCTGTCCTGGGTTGACTTTATGATGCTTGAATACCCATTCATTTGTTTAGCCCAGAAATAATTTTGCACCTTTAAGATTGGTTCTGATTGTGAAGGGGGAGAGAAGATCGTGCAGTTTGTTTTCAGACACTGCACTCACTCGTCCACATTCTGGCTCCTGGACAGACAGACAACAGGACAGAGCTCTCCTTTGCTTTTAGTTAGCTTTTACCTCACTGAGGCAGAG